>NC_056749.1:480753762-480901262 GCF_019279795.1 Protopterus annectens | reverse complement strand
AGTTAGTAAATATATTTAATTAACTTAATGGGGGATAGGCACTTCTATGAAAACAATTATGATTAGTTAAAGGAGATACAGTTGTTGAAGAATACTATTAATAAGCTCAGACATAAAAATAGTGGTATAAATGTTGGCTGTAAGAATAGATATGAATACGCCTAAATTAATATAAGAGATGGAGACTTATAAAAGACTAGGAAATGAAAAAGTCATATAAATTAGATTGTTTAAACATACTAGTAACCCTTCTATCACTACTCTTCTCTCCTATAAAACTTTATCTTAAACCTCTTCTCCCCTTTCTTTTTTCTGCACTACTTGTACACATTGTATATTATATTATATTATATTATATTATATTATATTATATTATAGCACAGCACACCCATGGTTATGGTAATTTCTTTTATACTCACTATAGTATCTTATTCACTCAGTCAAGTTTTACTTCCAACAGTAAAGTTCACATATAATGTATACTCACCATTTTGTGTTAATGTCTTTACTCGTATGCAACCAAAAAAAAAAAAAAAAAAAGACGGCAAGGAACTAAGCGAGTTCCACACACAATACTTGCAGATTTTATTTAAAAATAAAAAAATATTAAGTGCTTTCATCTCTCAACAGAAACTTCATCAGAATTCACATCCCAAAACATTTCCTTCAATACATGAGGTCTCTCATACAACTAAAGTGCCATAAATCTAATACTATATACACAATACTAAATAATTATAAAGTTACAATGAAATAAAATATTCATTATCAACCAAGTTAGATCAAGTTAAATAGATTTTCTTCAAAAAGTAGTTCTTCCTTATGAAAAACTATTTTATTTCATAATTGTTTACCATCTCATAGCTTGATCACTGGTTGTATCAAAATATTCATTAACCCCAGGAAGCATTTCAGTAGTTAATCTCAGCAGCCACATAAGCTCCCTATATTCCAGTAATTGTTCTTATTGACCACTCTGAGGGTTTTCTCTACCTTATCCACAATTCTAAAACAAAAAATCTTACACTCCTTACATAAATATGAATGTTTAGCCAAAGCATTGTTAAAATTCTTTTTTCTAGATGTCGTAGTTGAGTACATACATCCTCTTCCTTGAGGATCTCTCTGTTTTACCAGTATAAATAGATGAGCACCCTTTGCATTTTGCTAAATAAGCCAGTCCTGTGGAAGAGCAATTCCTGACTTTTAAAATTAGTCTTTACTCTTGAGTGACCATAGCTGAACCTGAAAATTGTACATCTAGATTAATGTTCTAATAGGATAACGAATGATAAAGAAAACAACAATGATAACAGAGCAGGTATCATGTTTTTGATATAAAAAAATATTCAGTGGAGCCCATATTATTTTAAACAGTAGAGACAAGAACATTTGTAGAAAAACTTATTTACTGGGTTAAAGAAAGGTTTAAGGACCTTACAATAGACTTCTTCATAGATTCATAGGTGTGTACTAGGCTAATGGCCCTGGAGCCTTTACAAGCCTAGCCCATAGAAGTGCCCTGTCATCATGCCACCTGATGTTAGTTCCCAGTGCCTCTATCAAGTAGAGCCACTAGAGTGATCCCCAGGGTGAACTTTCTATTTCCCATCCAGTCATCAAGATTTCTCTTGAAGAGGGCCAGTGAGGTGCACTGCTTGACATTTATGGGAAGTCTATTCCAGAGCATGGGCAGTCTCTGGGTTATGAACCTGCCCCATACAGCATGTTCTGTTGATTGTGGTAGTGAGGTCTCTGTAGCGTGTGGTGCAGAGAGATTGGGATTTCTTTAGATGTAGCATTTCTAACAGAGCTGGGTCAGACATGGCTTTATAAGTCAAGCAGAGATCACCTCTTAGTAGATGATATGAGACAGAGAATAGCTGAAGTTTTTGAGTCTGTCCATGTAGGAGATGTGTTTAAGGCCTAGGATTCTCTTCATGAGGTACTTTTGTGGCCTTTCCAGCTGCTGCATGTGTCTAGTGAGGTACATGCCAAATGGGGCATTTTACTCATGATTGGCCTAATGAGGGAATAGTAGAGAGATATGATGACCTCTTTCTTCCTGGATGTAAAACCCTTGGTAATGAGATGTGCCACATAGGACTTTCTGACCACAGTGGCAATGTGGGGGTCGAAGGAAAGGTTGCTGTCAACCTGCATCCCCAGATCTCTTATAATGCCTTCAATGTTCAGTGGGCTCCCATCAATGTGGTAATTAGTGGAAACTGAGTTTTTCCAAAGTGGATGATGATGCATATTTTGACATTAAGCTTAAGGCCATGGTTTTGACACCAGTCATTGGTCTCAGTGAGGCCTTTCTGTAGGATGTCTACAACACTTGGAGAGTTAATAATGGCTCCCAGCTTGAAATCGTCTGCAATGTTGGCCAGCCAGAGTCCCTCAGTGTTGGCCTGGACTTCTGGGAAGTAGACGCCAAAGAGGAGAGGACCCAGGACTGATCCCTGTGGGACTCCACTCATGACTGGTTGGCAGTTTGACTTGGAGTCAGCTACTTTCACAGTGTGGGCTCTGTCTGTGTTCCAGTTTGCAACACACCTAGTGATATAGGGGTTGATGCCTAGTTTGTTGAGTTTATCAACAATTACTGAGTGGAAAATGGTATCAAAGGCCTTGGCCACATCGAGGTAGGCTGTATGAACCGCCTTGCCCTCATCCACAGCTCTGGTGACTGACTCAAAGAAGTCAACCAGGTTGAGCAGGCATGATCTACCTTTCACAAAACAAAATTGCATAGGATCTAGAGTTTGGAGATTCCCTATATCCTTGTTAATTAGGTCCTTGATGATATACTCCATAGCCTTACATATCAGACTCACCAGGCTAATGGGGTGATCATTCCCAGGGTCTGTAGTCATTCCCACTTTATGGAGAGGGATGACTGTAGCAGTGCACCATTCGGTAGGGACAAAACCTGAGGTGAGGCTGTGATTGAACAGGCCACACAGATGTGGGGCCAGCTCACTTTGTAGTTCATGTAGAACACATCCAAGGATATTGTTGGGTCCCATGGAAGCTGTATTCTTGGCCTTGGACAATGCAGCATTAACCTGTGCTGCAGTAACGCTGGGTGCCTGGCATTCCTCCAGTATTGTGATTGGTCCTTTAGGAGGGGAGAGAGGGGTAAATTTGGCATTGAATCTGTCACCCAGTATCTTGGCAATATCTGTTGGCTCAGTATAGGAGGTACCATTGTGCAGTAACTCAGAGCAAACCTGGGTATTGCCGTGGAGATTCTTGATATAACTATAGAAGGCTTTGTGGTTGTTTTTAGTGTCTGATGCAATTCTGCCTTCAAAGCTGGCTTTAAAGGTTTTGATGAAGGATCTCAACTCTTTGTTGAGGCCAGTAAGGGAGTTTTTCTAGTCTTGGGACTTCACCTTTTTCTGCAACAGTTTCTTCCTTCTGTTGTAGAGTTTATTAATGGCAGGGGACCACCAGATTGGCTTCCTTTTTTTGAGGGAGAGCTTCTTGGTTGTGTTGGGTATGGCTAGTTCCATGCATTTATGTACATGTTCATACAGTGCATTAGTATATGATTCAACAGTCAAGCATCTATTTTCCATTGACATGGGTGCTGTGAAGTTAGCCACCTCTGTTTTTAGGAGCCCAAAGTCAGCTTTGGAGAAATTTTTCATGGTGGTTACCTTTGCCCGGGGGAGTGTGGGTGAAATGTGGATTTCCATGGTGATTAGTTTGTGGTTGGATCTAACCAGGGAGGAATTGACTATTGGTGTAGAGCAATGGTTGCCCATGTTTGTAATAACCAGGTCAAGGATGTTGCTTCCTCTAGTTTGGGTAAGAATGAGCTAGTCCAGGGCATTGGAATTGATGAATTCCAGGAAGCTTTGGGCCAGTGTATTGGTGCATGAGTAGTTTTCCCAGTTGATGGAGGGGTAGTTGAAGTCACCTTGTATGAGAGTGTTGGGTTGGACCCTAATAGCTTCCAGGGTGCTTAGGAATGTGGAGTGAGAGTCTTGGGACATGGTTGGGGACCTATAGCAGGCTACGACCTGAATCGCCATGTCATCAACTGTTAGTTGTACCTGAAGTATCTCAGATGCGTTATGCTGGGCTACTAGTCTGGAGGTGTGCGTATCCTTTATGAATATGTTGACACCACCGTCTTTGTAGCTTCGGTCTATGTTCTAGGGATAAAAGGCGTGTAATGAGTTATAGTCTGGTAGCACAGGGGTGCTTTCTGCTGCTTTAAACCAGGTCTCTGTTACGGCATAAATGTCGATGTTCTCCATTTTGAGTGCTTCGAGCAAGTGCACCTTGAGATTTAGACTTCTACCGCTGAGCAGCATGACCCTCAGATTGCAATTATTTATAGCTGTTGTGGTAATTTGGTATTTGGAACATCGCCTAAAAAAGGGGTGGCAAGAGCCTTAGCCAATATCCAGAAACCCAGGGGTGACAGATACAGGCCATCCTCTTGCAAAGCATCAAGGTCTATTAATTCATGTCATCCCAAGCAGACAGATAGTGGATCCCCTTAGAATAACACCAGAAACTTAGCCAGTTGTTGAAGTCAATCATTTTTTGCTTGTACTGCAGTATCATTCTGGGTGATGGTAGGATGCTGGTCAAGGCTAGGGTCATACCTGCCTGGGCCACATAATCGGACAGCTCTTCCATGTCTCTTTTCATGTAGTCCAGGGAGGTGCATCTCAGGTCATTCACACCCACATGGACAGTGACACAGTCATACTTGTTGTGGAGTGACCTGAGTGACCTAAGTTCATACAGTAACAAGACAAAGTTGTTCATTATCCCATACATTATTTTAATTCAAAACCAAGACATAACAGAGAATAATTAGATAGTACACATCAACAATGTAAAGATAAAACACAATTAAGAATGTTTACAGATGACTACATCTTACTGACCGACAATATCACTGAAATTCTGGGAAGGGACCAGAATATTTTAATGCATTTTGGAAATGTTCTTTTTTAATTTATAATGAGCATTGTGTTTTGTAAATGTTCTTTTTTTAATTCATAATGAGCAAAATACGATGATATTTTGAAAAAACAGAGGGAAGACTAGCACATAACTGTGGAAACAAAAACAGAAGCAATAAATACCTTGTACCTAAGTCTAATAGAGAAAGAGTGCAAGGAAACAATCCAACACTAAATGAAGAATCATTAATAAAAGAATCTAACACTGACATTGACTTTAATGAAAAAAACAACCAGCATTTTTGGAAGTGGAAAGCCCCTCTTTACCCTGTAACTTGTGCATCTCTAAATAAGCAAACTCTAAGACTACACAATTTTGGGGGTAAGCAGGAACATCTTATCCCACAATTCAAATGAGCAGAGTAGACATTTTTTGACAGTCTTATGAAGTTGTGGCATTTTTACTTTGGATTTGCTTTTTTGGGGGGAGATTTGTGACAAAACACAGGAGATAATGAAAATAGTTTGACCACACCACTCAACTGTACAGATTTTTGCAGAATGGACAGATTTTTACTTCATATTTTTCGTCCGTTTTTCAAAAAATTGTGGTTTTCTGTCAAATTATTGGCAAGTCATTAAAGATTTAAGTCAGCAAATAATGACAGACATTTGAGTTTCAGACTTCATACCCTTCAGAAAATTTGTGGCAGCACAAAACATTTTACTTTATCAACTTTCTAAGTTTGTAAGAACAATATTTAAAAATTCTTCCTATTTTAGGGCCTTTGTCCCTCCCCATTATTTATGGCTGTGTCCACATTTCTTGGTATAAGAGGTTGAGAGGTATAAGTTTGAGTATTCCTATTTCATCAAAACACTATGTGAAGCTCATCAGGTTTCCTAGACACATACTCAGATGATAAGATTAAAAATATAATTTTAAGCTAAAACTTTATGCAAATATAATGACAGACAAAAGTAGATAAACAGAGAGAAACATGAAACAGATGTTATGTGACAGTTTAATGAGCAAATATATTCATTTTTTGTATCAGATTATATAAGGGAAAAAGACACAACCTATAAGAAATGCATGGAAAATTATTTATATTCAATAGATATGATCCTGAATGTATAGCCGAAGAAAAATTCTGTGGAAAAATGGAAAGCACTATTTCTAGAGCAGATAGAACTATATGGACCTTTTATATAGTCAAAATAAGATGGAAACATTTAAGCTAGACAACCAAACAAATATAATTAAGTATAATGCAATTCCTTAGTGCATCGTATGGCCATATGTTAAGAAAAAATTGCAAGGATGTCTAATAAAATTAATTTCTCTATCAGACATAGTACAATTATGCATATATTTAAGCAGATGTTACATTTATTGTTGGGATTATTAGTTTATTCTACTAACAGACAGACTATCTTCTAATATAACCTACAGGCCTAAACTATGAACTATGCACAATGTATAATGATGTAAAAAGATAAACATAACAACTAGAACACTGTGTTATATAAAGTCATGAATCTGGGATATGAAAAAAGTAAACATGTTACGTGATCTATAATTTGTAAATACGAGGACTGTACTGACACTTAAATCTACATAATAAGTTTATTTTTATTTATTTTTATGAAAGTGAATAATATATAAAGTTTATTAAGCTGTGTTAAGTGTTATCCCCTCAATATGCTGCAAACAGTTTAATGAATAAAATATAAACTGAAAAAATGTTATAACTCACTGTATGCAAATGTGAGTATGTATGCACACACACAAATGGTGATGGTGATATATTTACTATTTATCACCCGAGAAACAGTAATATGTGCTTATAAACAAAATCTGATTAACATTAGCATTTTAGAAGATTCCAACAGAAATAAACTTGTGATGTTTGTGCTGAGAAATAACACACAATGATTAAGAATGCAGAAAGATAAACTATATTTTCATTATTTCATGAAATACCACAGAATACTTTCAACAACTTTTATACCCAAACTGTCCCACCCTGAGTAACATCTTTCTGAAGGGGTACATCTCTTAGAACCATAAGTAAATGGTAGAAGCTATGCCTAAATAGGGAATATTAAAGCATTGTAGCCCTAGTGTCTAAATATGGACTCCTCCATGATTACATATCACCTAAGAATTGACGTGTTATTCATAGAAACACTACAGCCATATTACAAATTTTGGTCTGGTATAACACTCTTGGGATCAAGTAATATATACATCAACTACAAACAGTCCATCCATGAAAATGTTGACATGCTTTACATCTACATGTCGACAATAACACATTGACATACTACAGCACATACACTTAGTCTAATCCTGAGAAAATTAAAAGTGTTTTTTCAGAGGCAAGCCTCTCTGTGCCCCCACTCCCCCTGCTAACTATACACACTAACTCTAAAATTGCAAAATCCCCAGGGGAAACAAGCTAATCCCCTTACCTGATGACTGTCAGTTTCACACAGCTGTAGACCATTTGCATTTATCAATCAACATGGGTTGATAATACATAAGTTTACCATCGGATTTTTTATTTACATTGGGGCTCCCATATATACATATAAAAATAAACATTTTCTGCAAAAATGTTTCATCTCTACTCATACACGAAAATTTCTTTTTGTGAAAAAGTAAAATAAACTGTCTGAAAATCAAAGCAGCAAGAATTAGAGATCAAATGGAATTTCTGCAGCTAGTAACAAGTGGAATTTCCTTATTTTGAGCTATTTTCTGTATGTTTCAAAGATCTCTAACTGCCAATGAATTTTCTATCAACAGAAAAGCCTTCTCTCTTACTCAATTAATTACTGAGGACATCTCCTCTAGGTCGAATGCTTCAAACTGGTTACAGGCTTCATCTGATAGAAATGACATGCTTACCAGATAATGACTAGATGTGTTTAAGCTATCTTATGTGTTACAAAATCATAAAAATTTATAAAGTAAAAAACTGTTTTTTGAGACATAAAATTTATAGAGTACAAAAAAAACAAAAAACAAACTAAAGTCTTTATGACAAACTTCAAGTCTGCTAAGGCAGACGGAGAGGTTTGTCAGTCACAAAGTCCTAGAACATGGTTTTTTATAAGAGGCCAGAGAAGGGGCCAGTTATGAGCCAGAGTTCTGCTGTCTATAAGGTCAAAGTACGCTGATGTCACAGAAGGAAGCACCTTGAGGACAGAGCGAAAGAAGGGTAAGATAAATAAGAATTTAAGATATGCCAGGCAGACCTGCAAATTCACTGACTAGGGAGGAAGGGGAGAGGACATTTCAGCAGCTGGACAAAGATCTGCTTTTAGTTGTCATAATACAGCTTCCATTAGAAAGCACCCTAGCAGCCTTTAAAACCTCAAGGTTGCAGCTGTCATTTCCAATGGGTTCAAAGGGGCTAACAGAACAATTAGGCCATGATATGCAGATGGTTGTCCTGGCAGCCAACCAGATCATTTCTCAACTGCATGAGGAAACTCTCCAAAATAGTTAAGGACCTGCATACCTGCAACTTTACTTGTCTTGGATACTAATGAGCAATGAGTATGAGCCTCCATCTTTCTTCTCTAAATTAGAAAGCTGGGGAAAGATCAAATGATTCACTGGAAAAGTGTGCAGGATCTTTCACCTCCCCAACCAAAATGCAGTACTTTGCACATCTGCTATAATGACACTAGCAATATGTCCCAAAATTAAAGAAAATAAAGAACAGTAGTGCAAACTACTGAAGAAAAGGGGTAACTTCTTGGGTGCCCCACTTCTGAAAGAACTTCCAAATGCAGGATACACAGAGTCTCTGTTCTAGGAAAGAGCTAAGGTTGTAGCTTAAAGAGCCTACAATAATGTTTACCAACCCCTACTACTAAGAAGATGCTGTGACCAATGAAACTCTGCCACACCTGCACTGTTTCCCTGTGAACACTGTAGCACAAGTATTTCTTCTTTCTTGTTTGAATGCCAAGTCACAGCCTAGTTTGTATGATCACACCAGAAGAGGGTTCTCAATCCAGGTCTTTCTCTGCACCCATGATCCACCAGTGAGGCATCAGTCATAAAGGTTTGCAGTGAACTCTGGTAAAAATGAAAACATTCTATAGACTGGTAGAAGCTTCAGAGCATGGCAGCAAGGATTATTTTGTACCATTAGGAGACTCAAGAAATAACAGATGTTCAGCATCCTCTGCCACTTTATTGATCACTTGTACACTCAGATGCATAACTGAGCATAGTACTCTAGAGACTGTGACTTCTATAAGCCCAATAAAGCTCCCTCTACCTCTGCAGTCTCACTAATTATGCCAAGAGCAAGATCTACTTGGCTCTTTCCTTTAATAGAAGAAATGCACAAAGATTTAAACTCCACACAGATGAATATAATTATTTGCACTGGCAGCAGAGCTCACTTTTCCCAGTTTAATACCCTCTGGGACTGCAATTATGCAGCGGCCAGGGCACAGTATCCACTATGAAGTCACCTAAAGGGGTGAACAAAAGTTAATTGACATGAGACTACCATGAAGTGACTCCTGTAAAACATCTGCTATCACAACCAATACTCCAAAGATTCTGATTCAGAGAATAGGCCAAAGTGCAGCGCCCTCTACTGGAACGAATGATCCACTGCAAAATGCAGGACTTGACAGTCAGGATTCCAAACCAGTGTCTCAGTCTATAATACCCAACAATGTAATTTAGATATCCTACTCCATTGCATGCTCATGTGTCCCATGGGCATAATAGACAGGATACTCACCATGTGTTGTAGCAGATGTGCTTATGGAAGTTCCATGATTCAAGATAATGCATTAACTTTGTCTTCTTTAGGATTAGAAACATGAAACAATAGAATATTCTTCCTCTTTACAATGCTAATCAGTGACTACAGCTGATGTTGAATTATAATGATGCTAGCGAGTCAATTAAAAGAGCATTTGGAAGGGCAGAGGAATAACAAGAGTTCTAAAACATGGCCTCCTCTGACCATATTCCAAGACCCACTCTACTCTAGCGATGACTCATCAAGCTGATTCCAACTTGGAAAACTAGCTTTTTCAGTATAGTAGTGTCCTCTGTAAAACAGACCTCTTTAGAAACTCCATAGTACATTCAAGAATAGGACAACATTTTTGATACTTGGGTTGCTTTATCTGCCTGTGGTGTAGCCTTTTCTTTTGTCTAGTCAAAGACACTAGCCTGTCAGAGAAAGAAAGCTGTGGGGGTATTTGAATCATTTTTAATTAGAATTTTCCTCTTCTTAAATACCTCAATTATATACTAAGAGTCCTTAGAAAAGATGTCACCCTCTCCAGGAAAACAAAAAACACAATTCAGAATGACCAGGCCAATGTCATCCTGAAAAGAGAGTATTGGCACCACTGGCTGCCACCTCAGCTACAATTTCAGTGCAGTCAAAGGTACAATGGGTAGTAACATTCCACTGAGAATGCTGTATTAGTGGTATTTTCCAGAGACCTTTTGACTACAGAATCAGTAATTTCATCCAGCTACTTCAGTGCTTGATCCACAAAAAAATGTCTAGTTTTGGGCAAGTGAGAAAAAGCAGCTTACTGTTCTGAGGTGAAATGTGGAAGATGATAGCATGCTCCTATCAAATCTGTTCATTGTCCATCAAAAGTATGATAAGAAGTTAAGGTGTCAGAAGTCTGTGCTGAGCTAAAGATCTCATCTAAACATTAATAAGACAGTTGCCATTTAGCTGCTAACTTTTACAGGCATTTGGAATATGGAGCACTGAAGAACTAGTATCTATGTGCTTATTCACTGCAAAAATGGTACTATTAAAGAAAGGCTGTAAGGGTAGGATATTCATGAGCTCAACTTTAAACTCCTTAATTACTACTTAAGCTTCTTCTGAGGAGAAGGAAGATGTAATATCAGCCATTCTATTAGACATTGCTTAAAACAGACGGTTTCATCAAAAGCTAGATCATCTAGAAGACAGGAAAGGAGTAACTACTCCGATCTGAGAAACAAAATCATTCTCTCTTCAGCCAGCCCACTGGCATAGATGGATGAAGCCCTGACTAAGACTCAGGTGACCTGTTTTCTTCCAGTGGCTTGGCTAATAAATGGTGCATGCAGGAAAAAGGGTTGTACCTACCCCGAGAGGGAGGGACATTGTTGGTTATTACTATGTTTTTTCTATGTTAAGAGCCCAGAGCGCAGAGAGATATCAGGTTGGACAGCAGGAAAATATACATGTTTGCCCTATTGGTGTGTAGTAGAGCATACTTTCAGGCTACATCCTATGGCCTGTCCAGCTTATCCATGATGGCAATGTGTGAGGGTGGTGATTTAGAGTTAACAGAAAAAATTCATATCTGCAAGATAATGGCTCCTTGCTTGGCCCATCTGTTCCTCGGTGCTAGCAGTTGCATACCCCAAGAGTCTGCACATGGAGGGTTCTCTCTCTGCAGGACCTCTTCTGGATGGGAGACCCTTCTGCTGCAGGTCACATTTGGGAGCTTGTTATGGTGTGGGAAATGTGGAGGATGGGACTACAAGGAGCAAGCAATGAAGGAGACTGATGTTAGCAGGGAGAAATCACTCTATGTCTCAGAGTGAAGGGCATTATCTCCTATGACTCTTCTGCAAAAATTATTTGAAGGGGGTGAGCAAAAACATCTTCTGTATGAAACTCCTGCTTGACTGACCTGCACCCACAGTGGATCAAATAAAGGTAACTGTCAAATTAAATTGACACTAGTACATTAGAATTCTGAAAAGAACACTAACAGGCATCAGCTGATGCATCTGTGTCCTCCTCTTCCCCCATGGTAGTGTCCCACAGTGAATCAAGCAATGAACTGAGGGATAACACAGCCAGGCATGTCTGAGGGTGCAGTCAACACCACCAGGCTTGCAGAAGCTAGTTAGGCTTCTTGGTGCTGTGCTTTTTTTTTTAGTGGGAGGAGATGAAAGTACCTTTCTCAGACTTGAGTTCACCCCCCCCCCAAAAAAAAACCAGGTCACATACTTCGGCATGAAATGGCTGGTACTTGACACACAAAGACTGGCCTCTAAATGTGGTTGCAGCACAAGTACCTCTTTGAACTCCCTTATGGTTATCAGCCAGTAATAGGTGAAAGATCAGCCTTCTCAACAAGTAGGAGTGCACCATCTGCAAGGAACAAGTGCACATTGCCTGTATGCCAGGAAGAAAGAAATACAGAGGACCTGAAGGAAAATCAGCTACAAAAGGAAACAAATAAACAATGACTGGGAAAAGTACTGTAGCTGTTCAGCAAAAAGCAGTGCAAGCTTATAGTCATGACTTCCAGTGACCTAGAGGAAAATATAAGGTAACTGGACACAGACCTGACCAAAATTAATGAAACACTGATGGAGTATATCAACTCAAACAATAAAAGGCTGGAAAATGGAAGAAGCTTATTCAGATAAGGTGATAAAACTGCAAAACTCAGAGGTCAAAATGATGAAAAGGCTAGCTGAACATGAGATGACACAAGAAGAGATGTTTCAAAAAATATTAGAGTTAGAGGACAAAGCATTTAGAGACAACCTGAAATTTTTTGCTGAACCTGAGAAGCTGGAAGGGACAGACTGTATTAATTTCATGAAAGCACAGATAAGCAACTGGACTGGTATTCTACAACAGAATTTTTTAATTGAAAGGGGGAGATTGTGTGTATGCTCCAACCTGTCTATGAGAAAACCTTGATCTTTAATAGTAAAGATGTAATCTTACCAGCAGAAGGAGTTGATTCTGACAAAACTGTGGCAGAAGGACAAAATACTAAAAGTGGGAGACAAGACTATTTCTGGAGAATGAATACTCATTGTATACCATGCAGAACAGGAGTAAATTTATCTCATAATTTAGGGTATGTTAAGAAACCGTTGTGAGATTCAAACTTAGCTATCTTAAAAATATTTTTCTCTGGATGAAAAGAAAAATCATTTTTTGATTAAGTACATACAAAGGAAAAAATAGAAAAGTTTGTCTAACAAAAAGTGAGCTGTTTAACAACAAATTCTGCTGCTTGTTCTTCTCGGAATACGGACCACAGAGGGACTGCGCCAGTGAAACCTTTTTTCAGTAGTTTGGTGTATATTGTGGTCTTGTTTGAAACCTTTTCCAGTGTTTCAATGGAAAATGCTTGAGAGAGGGAAAACCATACAAGAGTTGACTAGAAGAATCAACAGTATGTTGGAAATGAAGCAGAGACAGGGTTTGGGAGAACGAGATGAACAGGAATAGAAAAAGAAAATCTGGAAATATTGGACTTTCTTGGACTTTGTTAAACCTGTAGGGAACTCTAAAGCATATGGCCTACTTCATGTCATTATTGTTTGGAGGAATACTAAGGAGAGGGGAAGAAGAGGAAGGAAATTAACAGTAAATAAAATAGTTTTTCTTAATAGTACTAGTTAAATAGCGAATGTTTTTCTTTGCATGTTATAAAGTAATTTTTTTCAGTTATTTATAAGTATAATGGGGATACTAATGTAACTGTTCTCCCTTCTCTCTTTCTCCTTGTTCTGTTTTAAGAAATGTAGGCACAGCAGTGAAAAAAAAAACAAAAATAAGATCTGGCTAAAATAACATAACAAAAGAAAAATTTGTGTCCTTTTTCTCATTCTTGCCTAGGGGAATGACTGGGTTAAGACCATTAGCTTAATCTAGTAATAAGTTTTAAAAGAAAGCAAGTAAATGAAAAAGAATATTGAATATTATAAAGCTTTTTTTCTAGTAAACAGTTTTGTGTTTGGTTCTCCTGTCTATAGCAGACAATCTGATAAAGAGAAATAGCTTGGAGATGATGTTTTCTGAAAGCATTCAAGTGTTTCCCAGCTGACAGAGCTATAAAGATAAGACAAAACCAGACAGCACTTAATAAAACCAAAGGCTATACTATGCATCTTAGCATGGATAACCTTTCTTTTAGGTTAGCTCTAATCTGTATGTGGCTGTCAATTTATAGAATTTGTCCCTGTTAGGAGGGTAAAACTTCAATTAATAGGTTTTAGGGGGTATTGGGTATGTGTGTGTTTTGTTTGAGGGATTTCAATAAAACAAAAAGTTCTGTAAGATTTAATTTAGGTTCAAATGGAGATGACAAGAAAAAACTGTGTAAGATTAACCTTCCAAACAGTACATGCATGTAACACAAAAGCTGAAACTAGACATTTAACAAAAAAGCTGTTATACATAAAAGGTGGGAATAATACTCGCTCAAGAATATAATGCTTTCTATAATGTTTTTAAATGTTAATGGTCTCACAGATAGATACAAAAAGAAAGAGTGGTGAACTATATTAAAAAATGTAGAGTGCAAATAGCTATGCTACAAGAGACATGCTTGGAAAGAACTGAACATGTGAATTTGATAAAGGTTTTCAGGATGGTTATTTAGCAGAAAACCTGGGGCAAAGGAAGAAAGGAGTACTTATATTTATTACAAGAGGAGCTCCAGTAGTGATAGAACATGATAAAAAGAAAACAATGATAGATTTATAGTACTAAGGGGCTACTGGCAAGGCGGGAGGATTACACTGGCATGTATTAATGTTCCACTGAAAACTTCTATAACAGAGCTTACAAAAATTCTGGGTGAAATAATCAGCTTTCAGCAAGGAATATTACTTACAGGTGGGGACTAGAATTTGATTGGCAATAGTGAAGATGTGTCTGGGTGCCCAGAAGGGAACATATAACAAAGGTGTGTAGATTTTTAAAGAAATTTATGAAATTATTTGGCATGGAAGGTGTGAATTCAGTACTAGGTGTTCAGAGTAAATTTGCATATTATTCTCCAAGACAAAACTGGGCTAGGCCACACAGAATTTACATATCACAGGAACATGTGCATTTAATTGAAGGTTTTGATACACACCCAATAACTATTTAAGATCATGCGCCAATAATAAATACAGAGTAATGAAATAAAAATGAGACATTGGTGCTTTCCCACCTATCTGTTGAAAAGAGAGGAATTTAAGGAATGACTAGTGGAAATTATTCAGGAGCAATAGAAAAGATAGAAATTTCTTCTGAATATATAGCTAGTGTGTGGGATAAAGTTAAAGCGGAGTTTAAAAATGGGGTGAAATAAGGGAGAAATAGTTAAGAAGTAAGAATAATTTAGACAGACTAGCAAATGTTAAAGTATTAAAAATAAGGGGAATCTCAGAACTAGTGGAGAAGCAACTGCAGAATGCTAAACAGAAAATAAGAGATTGCCTTGATAATATGCATGAATTTAGTAAGATTGCTGTTAAGAAACTGTTTTTTGATAATAACTCTATAACAAAAAACTTTTAGCACAACGACTCAAGCAACACAAAGCAGAAAGGACTGTCACCAAGCTTAGTGACCCTTTAACAAGGAAGATAACAAGGGACCTTGTAGAAGTATTAGAAATATTTTTGAAAATTCTATGAAAGTCTGTACAATGCATGGAAATATGGAAATAAAGAAAAGATACAAATGGAAATGTTTATGCAAGAATTAAATATGCTAAGGTTAAAGGTAGAGGATGCTCAATTACTAACAGTTAAGATAGGAGGGGACAAGATAAAAATAGTGATATATAACCAATTGACAGCCAGGAATAGATGGTATTCCTGTGGAAGTTTGGAAGCTAGGAGGGAAAAAAATGGTAAAGATCTGGAAAGTTTTAACAGTATTTTAAGAGGACTGCCAACATCCTGGAAAAAACGGTGGTAGCTGTAATGCCTAAAGAGGGTAAAGATCCATCTGATCCAGCTTCATACAGGCCCATTTCAATACTAAACTATAAAGTGTTTATGTCAATAATGGCTAAAAGAATAGCAAAAGTGATGTCAAAATTGATAGATATGAATCATTGTGGTTTCATGGAAGGGAGGCAAACATTTGATAACATTAATAGAACACTGATAATCCAGGGGGAAGCAGAATGTAAGAAGATACAACTGTTGTTCATGGGTCTTGATGTAGAGACAACATTTGACAGAGTAAGCTGGGACTTTGAGAGCAAAGGAAGTATTTACTTTCCCTGATAAAATTATATAATCGTTGGCAGGAATTATTGCATTATATTTAGAATTGCTGGCAGGAAAAATAAGGGACTCAGAAATTCAAGAATATAATTGGTATGGTAGTCAAGAAAAGCTGTCTCTATTTGCAAATTACATTATTTTATACTTGACAAAACCAGAAAGAGACATTACAGTGCTGTGGAACATATTGAGACAAGGAATATATAGCTATATATATAACATATTGAGACAGTTTTAAATATTTTCAGGATACAAATTTAATGAAGCTAAAACAAAGGCAATATCAGTAAATTATGTACACACACAAATTGTTTCAGCAATATCTATACTTATAGGGAAATGATAAAATGAAGTACTTAGGAATATGGATTAAAATTATTCTGGTATGGCAGCTAAGGATATGTGGGAAGAGAATAAACAAAATATAATACAAAAGCTGAGAAAATGGAAGCCTTGTTATACAGATATCGATAGTAATATACAAGCAGTTAAAATGTTTTTAGTCTCTTTAATCTTATACACAGATCAGGCTGAAGGATTTTATCTGGGAGGGGATGATGGAAAGAGTCAAGTGGGATAAGCTTATTCTTCCAATATAACAGGGCAGATTGGGATTACTCGATTTGAAGGGGTATGTCAGAGCAACACAGTAAGGCTCCTATACATAGTAGAGGCAGAAAACTATAATTCAGAGTAGAAAGAGGAGATGAAATGGGGGAAGCTCAAGAAGCAAGGAGAGACTGGAATTTTGTATGCAGACCTTTAACGAGAATAGCAAGCACATAGAATATTCTATTCATAAACTGCCATAAAGTATTCTAAGAACTAAGCCAACATAGGAATGGAGAAAGGAGATTCTGCCGACAGGGATGACTGCAATTAGGGATACAGGCAATAGGCAAGAGGGGTATGGAATTTATTGGAGAAAACTGGCAAGGGAACCAAAGTATTGGGAGCAAATAACTAGAGAGGGAAAGGTAATAGAATGGGAAGATGCCAAGAACTTATTTGGACTGCAGGTTAGAGATTTCCTTCCAAATCAAGGATTGATATCAGAGTATAGCCAAATAGAAATAAATGGGGGAGGTCCTAAATGTAAGACCAGCACTGGTATAGTTATTAGTAGAATCTAGAACATAAGTTGCCATTACGAAAGGAATAATTAGTAGAGCATATAAAATATTGTATGATAGCTATAAAACTTAGAGGAAGTCAAGAAGGATTGGGAAGAGAGACTGGATAAGCAATTCACAAAGAAACAATGGGGGATATATGTATGTCTCCCAAATATGCAACAAAGTCTGGAAGATTTAGGATCTTTGTTTGGAAGTGTTTACATAGTTATTTTTGTACCCCAGGAAATCTGCAAAGAATTTTTCCTGAGGTAGACAGCAAACATTGGAGGTGTGATGGGAAAGAAAGAGATAACTGGGAACATATTTTCTGAGGAGTGTAATGAGAGATTCCCTGTAGAATGCTCTTTCAGAGATGCTGAGTGAGCAAATTGTTGTAACTAAGAAATAATTTTTTTGATCTATGATACAGAATCAGAAATGCCTAGACATAGTAAGGCTTTGTTGAGCCTAATTATGATGGCTGCCAAAAAAGCAACTAGTAGAAAATGGAAATCAAAGTCTAAACCATCTTTACTAGAAGTAGTGAGGATAGTAACAGAGATAAAACAACTAGAATTGGGATCTTTAGAAAAGGGTAGGAGCAAATTACATAGGAAATAATGTGAATAGTGGGTTCAATAAATGCAGAGGAGGAACGAGGTTTAAAAGAAGGTAGTAACTGAATGAGCTATGTAATGGTCGACTGACAATGACTGGATATATTATAAGTGTTATAAAATGTTTGCAGCTACTGTTGTGTCAATATGATTTGTTATGTATAATGTTTACAACTGAGATTGTGCTGGTGTGGTTTATTTTTCTTTTATATAAATGTAAGATTGTTTAGTCATACATGATAATTTAATACAGATATTTCTTGTTTAAAAAAAAGATGTAAAAATGTGAGCAGAAAGAAAACTGGATTGAGTAAGGCAGGGCATGTCATCCTGAACTTGCTTAGTGACACCATGGCATGCACTGGTAGGGACTTATTTATTTAGAGCTCTGTAGCAAGGTAACTTTCAAGAATTTCTCTCTCATGCGGTGCTCACAGAAGAAGGCCTGTCACAGTCTTTTTTTTTCCTTCTGGAAAGTGTTCAGCTTATAACAAACACAATGATTGCTCCATCCTCCCAGAATAACCAGTTTGTGAGGTTGTACCTCATCTGACTTTGATCAAATGACAAGCTCTGACTAAATCTAATTGGTACAACTGTTATTTTTAAAAAAGGTATCTCAGTTTGTGTCTGTCTCCGTTGTCTGTTTCCTGAAACATGCACACCTCAGCCTTTTTATGATAGAAATATAAATGCAATCAAGTGACAGATACTCTATTAAAATTGGTTTACATAACATAACTCAGTTCTCTTAATTCAGAGCTATCAGCATTGACTCATCCAGGCAGTCAGATGTAGTTGTTTCAGATTGCTGTGTATGAAACACGCCTTGTCTTGTGAGTAGATCAAATCAGTAAGGAAGCTTGTGGTAATTGTTCTTGGTCAACTCCATAATGAGGAAGAACCACTGTTGCCCAGGCCTGAAGGGAGTCACCACAATGATCTTTGGAGGGTCTTTCTGAATCTTCAGAGTCATCCTTAATATCATTGAAAATGGTGGAAATGCAAAAAGGCACATTCCTGACCATGGGAATAAAAAAGCATCTGCTTTCAAAGGCCTGCTGACAGGAGTTCTAGAACAGAATTTGTTGAGCTGTTTGTTTTGAAAGGAGGAAAACAGAATTATTTGAGGTATTCCACACAACAGGATCAACTTCTGAGTGCCTCCACCATTTAATGTTCATTTATAAGGGTCTGTCCTGGCTTGTCTCCCACTACATTTTGCTCGGACGGAATGTAGAACTTGGTGAAATAAACAGTGCTGAAGAATGCCCTCCCAAACTATCAAGGCCAGCCTACACAGAGGATAAGACCTTGTGCCCCCCATTTATGTACTGTATCACTGTGGTATTGTCTAATCACCTGCATAGGCCTTTTAACCACAGGTGGTGAAGAGATTTGATAATGTGGATCACCATTAACATCATCAAATTTAGGTTCTATGGCCTGTCTAGTTTGATCCAAAGATCATGCACTTTTACTCGTTTGAAACAGCTCTGCCTCCAAAATCTGATGCATTTGTTGTTGCAGATTGAGCATGTGGTGTTAAAGAGAAAGAGAGACCTGGACTTAGAGGTTTTCCTCACGAAGCCCAATACTGGGAACTGGCAGATCAGTGGATGGAAATACTGGGTCCAATTTGTCTTTATATAACACTCGATTTTTCTCACGTATAACTAGGCAACAGGAATCATGACAATCATAGAAGTCATCTTTCCATGTTTTCCCATTTTCCTCATGGGGTTGGTGTGTTATAGCTGTTGCCATCTCTCTCTATTCAGTGCCGTTCTCTTACCTTCCTTAACCAAACTGTCCCAAGTCTTCTCTCACACAATCCATCTGCCGTTGCTGGATGCCCTCATTTCCTTTTGCCTTCTTCCTGTCTGTCCCAAATCATCTTCAACATATTGTCTTCTGCTTTTCTGTACATGTACCCAAACCACAGTAATTTGTTGTATTTGACCACTTCTGCAACTGGAGCTACTTTTACATCTGCCCTTATGTCTTTATCTCTGTCTGTCCAAGTGTGAATCCTACCATCTACCTCAAGTGCTTCATCTTCATCACCTCTAGCCTCCTCACCTGCTCTGTCTTTACTGCCCAGGTTTCTATACCATACAGTAGTGCTGGTCTCACCACTATTTTGTATACCTTACTTTCCAGCTTCTTTGGCATTTTTCTGTCATACATTACCCTGACACCCTATACCGGTTGGCTGCAGCCCCTCTGATTCTAGTTTTGCCTCCTCACTTAGACTTCCATTCTCCTCAACAACCCCTCCTAGATACTTGAAGTGGTTAACCTGTTCCAGTATTTTCCATTCCATCTTAATTTTCAACCTCTTCTGATTTCTGCATTTGCTGCCATTAGAACTGTCTTATCTGTGTTCAGTTTCATCTCATGTGCCTTCAAGTTTGCATTCCATTCCTCTATCCATTGCTGAAGTTCTTGCTCAGTCTGCCTTTAATGCCACATCATCTGCATAGAGTAAATTTATTGATCTGTTCCCTCCTACCTGTTTTCTAATATAGTCCATCACCAGTATGAGCAGCAGTGGAGTCACAGCTGAACACATGCATACCCACTACCGCTGGGAACCCCTCTCTGAGCCCAAACATTGTTTGTACTTGAGTCATTGGGTCCTTGTACATAGCCTGCACTAATACTACCAGTGTTTCTGAGACTACAAACCACTGCAAGACTAACCAAATCAGCTTTCTTGGGACTTTGTCACATGCTTTCTCCAAGTCTAGGAATGCCCAGTTGGACTCTCACCTCATCTCTAGCTTCTCGAGAATTTGTCTCACTTCAAACATTGGGTCAGTTGTGCTGCATCTTGATCAGAATATGAAATGCTCATCTTCCAATTACTTTCTACTACTCTGCTTATTTGTTTATTAGGCACTCTCTCCGTGAAACACTCTCTCCCAAACTTTCATGCAGTGTGATAGATGTTTGATACCGCTATACTGCTACAGTTGTGAATATCCCCTTTGTTGTTGTACATTAGGACTAGTATGCCTATGTTTCAGTCACCTGAGGTATGCCTTTCTCTTCATACTGCTATGAGTATCCTCAGAAACCATTTCTTCCTATGCTACCCAACATCTTTATCATATCTGCTATGACCTCATTTGGGCCTGCCACTTTCCCTGATTTCATTTTCCTTAGTGCTGTTCTTACTTCTTCTATGGTGGGCTTACCCTCTTCTTTGATTTTAGGCTGTGTCTGGGGCAGTTCAGCTTCTGTGGGGTTTTCTTCATTCAGAAGCTGCTGGAAGTACTCCTTCCATCTGCCTTTGTCCAGAGGCAGGTGAGCAGGTTGCTGCTGGTATCCCTGTGACATCCCTCTTCTGGGCCAGTAATCAAGGATCCTCAGGCATCACCACTGACACCGGTGGGGAATGTTCACTTAGAACAAAAACAGATACAAATAGTATTTCCAGATGCAGCTCTCTGCACCAAACACAATTTCCCTTAAGAACACACAGGGAGCACACAACGGTTCTGGGGCTGGACTTCCTCTCCAGGCCCCAAATAAGATTCCACCTTTCTCTATACAGAAATCCGTACTCTGTGTCCCTGTTCCAAGTAGCTGACACACACGGTCTTTAAAATTTGATTTTTATGCACCTCCACCCAGACTATAAGGTAGAGTCACTGCCATCAGCCAGATACTTTAAGGCTCTTACCAGGGTACTCAAATACTGTTAGTAAAATTAATACATAAACAAATGATAGCATTAACCAATTGGCAAGACTTTCAGGAGAGTGATGCTACAGTGCCACTAAATAAATCCTAGTACTCCCAAGGGTTAAAATATTTTCTAAAAGACCAGCCACAAAGAAAGGTTTAGATATATTTAATAATAATAAAATGAGAATACTGACTATCTATTTACAATAAACACCAGAGTTTCAATTCATAAAAAATATTAAAAATAAACAGATGGAAAGATTCAGACAGATATAGAAAAATAATACGTTTAGCTAATCCCACAATAATTTCCTAACTGACTGAGGCACTGCTATTCCCTAGTTAAGCTACTTACTAATGTGAGGCAAGATGAAGTGGGTGAGTGGTCTTGTCAGTTCCAAAACAGAGTGCTGAATGTCATCTGTCACATCTCTCACTAGTATCTAAATACAGTTTCAGTACTGGTTACAGAATGACATTGAATCTGGTCACCTGATTCTGTGGTTCCCACACTGCCCCCTGACTAGAAGCTGTGCCAAGATATAGCACAGTTGATAGATATTTATTAATCATAGATGTTAATAGTAACACTAGAGGCATAGTACACGTCACCCAATGTCAACAATATTTAAGCTTTTATGTGGGCAAAACTTAAAGATGTTTTAGAGAGCATATTAGACATCTTAGGCCTAACAATGCTTTGGCCAAATATGTTGGCCAACATTTAGAACATCAATTTTTTTGTGTTGTAGTAGTATATAAAGATCCTAGGGGAGGGCCGTGGTCTGATCTTTTGGACACAAAGGAGCTAATATGGCAGATTAAATTACAGGCTCACATATCCCTGGGGCTTAATGATCAGCTAAGTATCAACTGTTTTTGGAGCTTAGATCATATGTCATCTAGTTTTACTATCACTGGTCCTAGTTGTCAATGACACAATGGGATTTATTATATAATATACTTTATTTTATTTTAATCTTTTGTTTTTTAAAAGGAAGGGTTGTTTTTTATCTTATTCATATCTTAGAAGCTTTCTTTTTAAAGACTATGTATGATATTTGACTGGTTAGGAAGTGTAAGGTGATTATAATATGGAGTTATTTAAACTGACTCGGTTGTATAACACATTGATTCTGATGAAGTCTTAAGATACAACCAGACAAAAGTGCTCAATCTAAAGGTCAGTAAACATTTACTTCTACCATTAAAACAGTGGTGTGTGGCTCTACTTAGAGCTCTTGGACTGTTTTTTCAACTCAGTTGTTCAGTTTATGGTTCCTGGTTTGTGTATCCATGTCTCACATATGAGACAAAGCCAGAGACCAAGGTTAGAAAAAGTAAATAAGGAAAATTACTGGACTGAAGCAATATATGTTGTGCTCAGAATAGCAGTTCAGTTAAGATTAGTGAGTTTGTTCAACCTGTTACTTCAGAGAAGATTACAGACACTTGAGCCTGAGTACAGAAGACAGGTCAAATAAAGATGTTATTCAGGACAATCAGAGTATGACATGCAGCAACTTTGAACACTAATTGTTTATCAGTACTATTAATGGAGACAGTATTCAGATACTGGGAACATCTTATAAAGCCTTTTGAAATGAACTACAGTGTTTGGAAAATTAGTTCTAAAAACTACACAAGACTTGGTCCCAAAAGGAGAGACTGGCACCTGTTCAGCATGAGTTTGGGTAATTAACAGATAAAGACTTTCGTTCTCAGTCTCATTACAGTGGTTCCAGCTAATTAAAGTACAGTACAGTATTATCAATTCTTACAATGGCACCCAAACATGCCTGCTGTCTGGGGAAAGATATAAGTCTTGCAACTCAACAAGCAGCTACTATGGACAAATGAAAAATCAGAGACAGTTAACCCTTTCAAATCCAGTTTCCAGTGCAGATTATATTTTCTTAAATTCACAGTGACTGTTCTTCCAAATCACTACAGCAAAAGTACTATGGGCATTTCAACAGCACTCCAGAGGCTTTCCAGCTGAGAGGCCCTAGTAAAGGTAATCAATGATGCTACAGACCACCCTTTCAGTAAAGGTATCATTCATTTCTGGACTTGGTCACACTGTGTGTGCTCTACAAAAATGTACAGAATAGCAGTGTTTTGTTCAACTTCATGTGTTCTACAGACTACAAAATAGCAGTATTTTCATTCCAGTGCAGCACTCCATGTTTTGTTCAACTACATGTGTTCTAGAGAGTAACTCAGCCTTATCAGAAAACTTAAAAAAGCTGCAAAGACTTTTTAGTAAAACAGCACTACTTCATGCAGAAAACAGACATAGCACACACATACTCAGTACAGCTGTTAAAGTGCAGAGCACCAGTGTTTACTTCAAAAAGCCTTAACCAACTTTAGTAAACAAGTATTAAGTCAAAGCAGTGTTCCTTCAGAGCATAAAAAACATTATCCAGTTAACAACTATCTCCATGAACTTTCAAGTTTCCAGTGTGACATCACACAGCCAAAAGCAAAAAAAAAAAAAAATAATAAGCTACAGACGACAGCACTCACTCTTCCAGAATCATAAAGTTATATAAGACTTTATATGCACTTTAGTCAACAGCTCAAAAAAGTTTAAATGAATCAGTTACTCATTTGCATATAAACATGTCAAGTAATACTGCTACAGTTAAAACATCAGTAAATTTTTGGTTTAAGTTTAAAAATGTTCTCTTAAAGTTAAAGGTTATTAGTTTAAAAATGTTAAATATTTTTAAATGCAAAAGGGTTAAATCACAGAAGCAGGTTTATGAGTCAGCTTCTGTCACTATGGGTTTAGACTTAATTAATCCTTGTGTAAACGCTTCAGCACATACAATTCAACATAATACTTTAAGATGTAGTATAGTTTCACATACAAATGTTCAGAATGTAATGCATGTAATTCAAAATACAGAAGTATGTTGCAGTATTAAACATACAAATGTCAACACAGTCAATGTACATAACATGCAGGCAGTGTCTCAAGTTCACATTACTTCATCTAGTTTCTTATCAAGTGCAATGTTTGCACTAAAGGAAAATAAAAAAAAAATCAGAGTACAGATTTTAATACAGTAAATTGCAGTATAACTGAAAAACATACTTCAGTGCTAAGAAAAAAATGCATTCCATAGTTATCTGTAAAATTCAGAGCATTAATCTGTCATTGTTTAATGTTAAAAAAAGTCATTGTTTACAGACAAATCAATTTCAGTTATACATAAATCTTTATTAAAAGACACAAATGCAGTTTTGTCAGGATTTAAAAGGTCAAAGTTTACACCAGCTAACAGTTCAAAGTGTAACAAAATTTGTGCAAATGTACACATTTTTAAAACATTGGTTATGACAGAAACATGCAAATTTATGGGTTAAAAATAAAATAAGTTCCAGTTCAGCTGATGCAGCTGAAGTGTTCAGAAAGACATATTCGATGTGGTCAGTTATAAAAAAAAGGGTAACACCGTATACCTCTATGTCTTGCAAGATATATCAAAAATAATGGTTAAATTAATTTGCAGAATAAAGGGTTTACAGTTACAGATTTGGCAAATAAATTTTTTGTGTTGTTTTATTTATGCAATGACAGAATTTTTTTCAAGCATACTTCTAAATTTTGGGTTCTTGCTAAAGCTATGCTAGACATGCATAACTATATGTTGATTCAAAAATCCAATACTCAGGGCACTAATGTTAGTGCTATTCAGACAGCGGTAAAACCAGTGCATGCTGTGACAATGATTTACATACTTTGGTAAGCAAACTTAATGCTTCACAAAAAAAGGTTCACCCTGACTTATTACCAGATTATAATTCATCTCTTTCCAGTTAAAATGCAGCCAGTGATGCTGCAAGTAAACAGAATAAATTAGTTCAGAAATATAAAAAAAGGCTTGTAGACAAGAATAAGTACATTACTACTTTTAGACAGAATGCAGAAAACTTATTAATAGACTAAAGGACTTTCTAAAACTAATACAACCAGCTACAAAAGGCATAACAAATTAAGGGCAATCTTCCTTTCAGTCCAAAAATCTTGCAATGCATAAATAATAAGCAATAATATACACAGAGACAAAATAATGTTTGCTAGTTTACAGAATGTAAAATTTAAAGTCAATGCTACATTGTAAATGTGACAACGCAGTTAAAAATTCAGATCATGGGTATAAAACAGTATATTATTTAATCAGTTTGAGACTGTATATGTTTCGTATGAAAATAGCAGTTTGCCAAGCACATCAGCTCAAATTACACCCAGCTTAGCAAGCTAAATTAAAAACAATGCTATCCATTTAATGCATTTGCAGTTTTACTATTTATCAAAAAATTCTAGACTAATAAATTCTTGCAGCATTCATTACTACTAAAAAGTTAAATGACGTCAGCTAAAAAAACAGTTATGGTGAGACAGTGGGTGGAGTTTGACTCACAGAACAGTATGTTAATATAGGTGCAGAAATACATGGTGTTACATTTACTTTCATTAAAATTATTAGTCCAAAAAACAGGTGTCTCCAGCATTAAAGCTGTGCTAGAGAACTAAAGTCAAAGAACAAAGTGCAAAAAACACTGCACAGCACCACGGCACTTCTAAATAAAGGCTTACTGCAATAAATTTCACTGACTTAGAATGTTTTATTACAAAAAGTGAGCGCTTTCGCGATTATCCAAATCACTTCTTCAGACCATATAAAATCAACACTTCAATAGACATATATAACACTTCACTTAACAAAACTTGAAACTAGTCTTTACAAATCAATGAAACTCCATGACCACTAACTACATGAAGTAAAACAAAACTCTCAGGAAATATATATAAAGTATATAAAAACAGATATAAGACACATTATAAAAATATTATTAAAGATAAAACATTACTTTAAAAAGTTTTCTTCCTTTCAAAACAGGTTTAAGTGGAACATATTCATTTAAGCCAATACCCCTATGCATGGACAGGTGTAATATCCATCTTAACTCTTGATTTTCTGTGTTGTTCACTATATCCCCTTTTCTCATATTTTCTTTCACTACATCTACAACCAAAAATTTAAACCAATGATTCTCTCCTTTTAAATAAATATGTTTAGCAAGGTCACTATAACTATGTCCTTTATGGACATAGTAATAGTTATCCCTGATGGGCTCCCTAAGGTGCCTGTTAGTCTTTCCTATAAAGAAAACAGAGCATTGCACACAATAAGTCAGGTAAACTAAATTTTTGGTCTCACAGTTGGCTCTGATCTTAAAATTGTATTCCTTCTCCATATCAGGATGAATAAACCTATTAGACTTGTCTATAAACTTACAGTATGCATATCTATCACAGGTGGTAGTACCAAGATTCTCATCTTGTAAAGTTAAAGCAGACATACCATTTACTGGATAGCAAAGTTTTCTCTTTAAGGATTTCTTATTTGTATAAACAAATCTAGGAGAATTTAAAATTGATTTCATTTGTGGATCAGTTTTCAAGATATACCAATTATTTTTAACAATGTTTCTAATACCTGCACTGTTGGTACTATATGTCATACAAAAAGGGACTTTATTATTATAATTCCTACTTCTATTTCTAGGGATAGGTGAAGAAAAAAAGGGTTTCCCACTACTTTTTCTCTCATCCTTAGCTTTCTTGGCATGCTAGCTCTACTTACATATGTCTATACCCTCATTGTAAAAATTCAAGGCTGGTTTGTTTAAGACTTCGTTCAAAGTCTTCATCTTTATCATGAAGTCTAGAAACTCTAAGTTCCTGACCTTTCACAATATTTTTAAAAATATGCTGGGGGGGGGGGTGTATGCTGTCCTGATGGAGATAACTATTCTTATAACAATCTTTTCTATACCTACTAGTATGCATTTTATGGTTTTCATCTCTAAATAAAGTCACATCCAATAAGTCTATTTTAGAAGTGGAACTTTTCATCGTAAGCTTCAAAAAATCATTTGCACCATTTATATATGAAAGTCAACACACTCTTCTTTCCAAATAATAAAGAGGTCATCTATAAAATGATGATAAAAGCACACATGCTTACCCTAGGATGAATCATTCAAAATATATTTATTTTCCCATTCAGCCATAGCCATATTGGCATAGCTTTTGGCACATGATGTGCCCATAGATACACCAGAGGTCTGTAGATAATGTATCAGCAAATATAAAAGCATTATGCTCTAATTTTAATTCTAATAAATAACATATAAGTTCAGTCCTATTTATGGGAAAATAATTATTTTTAAGAAGAAAACTGAGTTGTGATGCCCGTGCACTGGCCCAGTAATCATGGAACTTCAATCCTCACCACTAGGACCAGTGAGGGGTGTGCACAAGGGGAAAGATAACAAGTACTCACTCAGTAAAGTACAATTTCCCTTAAGTGCACACAGAGATCACAGTCAGTTGGGGCTGGTTTCTCCCTTTCTCTCCAGATCCCTAATAAGACTCCCCACTGGCACAGCTATAGGTTTCAGATCTCAGCCTAGTCATCCAGCTAAAACCTCCAGCAGCCTCTCTGTCCAACTAGTGCTTTGTGTCCCTGCCCAAGTAGCTGACACACACACACACATTAAGATTTGATTTAGATACATGCACATATTCCTGGGGAAAGCTGGCACAGGTTCTCCAGCTATGCCCCCTTTCTGCCCAGACTATAAGGTAGTACTGACTGCCACAACCCCTAATATCAGCTATTATAAGGCCCTTGCCAAAGGGTGACCAATTTCACTGTGTAATGTTACTGTTATCCAAACAGTAAGTGTGACTGAGCAGCAAAACTACTGGAGTGGCTTGGACAGTATCACCAAATACATGCAAGTGCTCTCTAAGAGCTTAAATTATCTCTACATAAAACAGCCACAGTTGAAAGGTTTAAAAATATTTAAGAATAAATAAAAGCACAAGACAAATCTCATCAATTCAACACAGTGGTAATCAAGACAGAAATCACAGGAACTTTAACATATTATTGTAGGATAGTCTGACATAAATATAGAAAACAGCTAAACTAATCTGGCAAATTTCCTATCTAACTCTAAGAGAAACTATGTCCTAAATAACTTTACTTACAAGGCAAAGTGCTGTGAGTTGTTGTCAGCTTCAGATAAAATCCAAAATTCTCATTTATCTTTCTAAGTCTTAAATTTATAACACCCAGTACTACTGAGTAATTTCACATTACATCGTTTTTATCACTTCTCCTTTAGTTCTCAGGCTAACAGAAGCTCAAATTTTACATTTCTTTGTAAGCTGCACCTAGCAATGAAGACACAGCAATAAAAGACACTTTTACATGTAAAACCTTAGTAATTATCTCTTAAATTGAGATAATAGAAAGAATTTGCTAGCTCAGACATCCTGTCTCCAAGCTTGTGATCAAACACAGTTGTAATTCTTTACTTAACAGCTTTTTTCCAGCAGGGTGCACTGTGTTTACATTTTTGAAGTTCAGCATATAACACAGTTTTCTTACATTTGTAAAAACAAGTCTGTAGATTATGTTAATATTTACAATGACACACAATTATCTACAAACTTCTATTCAGCTAGGCTGGCAATCTTCATGTGCATGCATAGGCTATCCCCCACTTCATTCGGAATCACTAAGAACAGGAATGTAAAATCTAAAGTTACCATACGTTCATCCCCTATAAGCCTGTTTCTAGACTGAAAATTATATAAATCATTTAAAAAGTGTTCTGTATCACGAAGTATGACCGCATATTCATCTAGAATGGGTCTTAACTGTTTCTCTACATATATTGAGACTGGTTCAGTCAACCAGCCTCCCCCTGCTACAATAGGTCTAAATAACGGGGTATACGGATTCTTATGGATTTTCGGTAGGCCATGTAAACTTGGTATCAAAGGGTGTTCCTCTATAAAATACTGAAAGAGTTCTTTTGAAATAACATTCTCTTGAAAACAATTCACTACAGAGTTAAAATAATGTTCTATCATAGAATCTATGAAAAGAGAATCCACAACTTTATTCGTACTTTCCTCTCTTAATATTTCATTCATAGAAGTAAAGTAAAATAACTTATCCATCATAACAATTGAATGACCCTTGTCTGTGGGTCTTATTATTATGTCTTTACTGTTCTGTAATTCATCTAAAGCTAGTTTTTCATTTTAGTGAGATAAAAATAAGAATTGGTCCTTGCATATTGAAGACCCTTATTTACTTAATAAGTTTGGTGACAGCCCTAAAGTTACCTTTAGGAGAGGGCAAAATTTGTAATCATTGTTAGAGGTTAAACCAAAAATTATGAGAGTTCACAAGGTAGGCATGACAAAGTGTGGGTCATGCAAGCAGTGTAAACATGTGTGCATAGATGCTAAGATTAGATTGAGAGACCAGGTCTATAAAATTAATGGCAAATTTAATTGTGAGACCAGGGGCGTTGTTTATGCAGCTAGCTGTCAAAGATGCAACGCATTTTATATCAGTAAAACTGAAAGGAAAATCAAGCAGCGCATCTATGAGCACACATATGCCATAGCTAGAGGCAATCATAACAATGCCCTTGCTAGACATATTGGTTATTGCCCTGATCATTTTTTCAAGTTTACAGTTGTGAATAAAGTTGATTGTGACTTTAGAGGTGGTCCTTGGCAAAATCTTTTGGAAATCTGTGAATTTTTCTGGCAGATTCGCACAGCCACCTATGTGCACCCAGGTCCGAATGATCATGTGTCTATCAGTTGTATCTTAAAGAATTTGTCTTTAAAAAGATAATATGGGTAGGTTGAACATATGTTTTCATCGTTTTTATTGTTTTTATGGTTTTAAGCTTATAGGTTTAATGAGAAGTTAATTGGATCGACGATTATTTAAGATTATAATAATCTTTTTTGTGTTGGTTTTTAATTATGGTGCAGTAGGATTTTAGTTTGTTATACTTGCACCTTTTAGGATGAAAGTACTTTGTTTGCTGGTGCTAGTAATATGAACACACCCCCTTATGGGTCTATGTGATTTGTTAGTTTGAACACACTTAATTAGCATAATTGATTTTATAAAAATGTGGTTGTTATTCAGAGATGTAAAACTTTTTTGTCTGAGGAAGGAGCGCCATTGAGTTCTCCGAAAGTGTGTGCTTACTTCATTAAATTTACATTTTTTATTGTCAGCGTTGGACTTGTGCTTTCTACAGCTCATTCGTTTGGTTTACCTGGTTTGTCATTTGTTTAGTGCTTTTTGGTTTACCTGGTTTGTGTACAGCACTATGAGCAGTCAGGAAGCATCCCCTCAAGGCTCTTTATTTACACAGTCGGAAAGTCAGGGAGGACTTTCTGCTATTAACCAGTCATCCATTCGTGAGGTGAATGCCGACGGTAACTTAACGGCTCTTTTGGAAATGATTATGGGCCGTATAGACAATCTCACACAGCGGTTTGACATTTTTCAACTATCTAGTTCTCAAGCTAGCAACAGCATTCCACAGGTACAGTGTTCCGTTTCTGGATCATCTTCGCTTCAACCGGGACAGCAACCACCCACAATTAATTGTATTAATGCCCGGTTAACTGGTAACGACATGAACAGCAATCGTGGTTCTCATTCACCGGGCTTGCAGGCGAATCAAGGAAATTCACCTTCGACGGCTAACAACAGAGTTTATACTAACTCGCCCGATCAAGGTACGACTCAAGCTGCTCCTACCATTTGTGGCTTTTTGAGTAACATTGATTTTTTTAAAAAGACTAATATTGACGCAAATAACATGTCTACGTCTATCAATATTGAACCAATCGTAAGTAATATTTTACAACTTATTAATGCTTTCGATTTAAAATTGTTCAAATGCAGAAAACTTCAACTGGAAATATCATATTTCCAACAATGTCTGGTTAAAAAAGTTGTTCCTAAAGGGCTTCGGCAGTGGCGATTTCCTGTGGGACTTGTTGAGGGGTCACAGTTTCATGACGACCTCCTCACATTATTTGACAAGCAGGGTTTTGAATTTATTAGCTTGTTGATCCTACAGTATAACAAGGACGCCGAAGCCCTTCAAAAAGAGTTGGAAGCTCTTTTACATCAAATCAAAGGTGATAGTGACTTTTTAAGGTATAAATACGAATATCTTCATATTTTTAACAGTATTGAGGCCACAATTTGTAAACTGGTTAATGCCAATAAGAAAAACATTGAAAGGGACGTTCATGAATATGCAAACAAAAAAGCTTATCTGCGTCCCCCCCCTATTTTTAAACCAATTAATGAGTCTAGGCAAGTTGTGGACTTGAATGGACATTCACTAAATTTAGCTAATCAGGAGGAGGACGAGCTTGGTAACCAGAACGAAGAGCCACAACCTCTTCATCGTAGTGAGCGCCTAATTGACAATTCTAACAACAATGGTCATGGCACAGCCACTAGTGAGCAACAGTTGCCATCTTCTTCAAGTGCAAGTAGTCAGAACAACCTGCCCCAGGGGGGGGTTTCCAGGAACAACAAACACAAGCAGACAAACATGCGGGCGAGGAACAATTTTGGCAACTCCAGGAGCAGGAGAAACCCGAGGAGGAGATAGCCAGCACACAACAAGACCCATTGATTATGGTTGACTCAAGAGGAGATTTCAAAATCTGCAACTACACTAGTTTTGACATCAGTGAAGATATGGTGGACTTCTTTTCAAAGGGTCTATCTTTTGTGCCTGACTCTCATTTTGATGTTGTCAAAACTATTGTAGATTTGAAATTGTTCGTGAGGAAACTTAACTTAAATATGTTAATGCAAGACAAAAATTTTGTAAGCTGTACTGATAGTAACCTTAGAATTCCTAGTGTTTTTGATCCCCCCCTGCATGAGGCTCTACGGAGTTTTGAGAAAATGTGCGAGCTCAACTTTAGGGCTTTAGCTAAGAGCAACCTACATTCACACAAACACAAGTTAAACATTACTAAACTTGAGCTTGATTTTATTTCAACATTGCTGCGCTCTCACATTAGAGTCATGAAGCCTGACAAGGGGGTTTGTCTCGTCTTTATGGACCAATACCTATATGTTGACAAAATATTTAACATGTTAGACAAGGAATTCTATACTTTGGTTACTATCAACGAAGTGAATCAAGCTTACTCTAGGATAAGAGGCATTATTGAAGATCTATTTTTGGAAAGGGTCATTGACATTGACCATTACCATCTCTTGATGGTGGTGTCCCCTAAGCTCCCCATCTTGTTTGGTATTCCTAAGATTCACAAATCCACTAGAGACCCACCTTTCTGCCCGATTGTGGATGGCCGTGGGTCTATTACCTATGCGTGTGCCAAACTAGTTGACAACATTTTGAAACCACTGCTAGAACTCGAGTCGCAAATTTGTAAAGACTCGTGGGGTTTCTTGCTTGACATAGGGACTATCCCTTTTAGTAGTGTGTGGTGGTTTCTAACTATCGACATTAAAGACCTGTACACCGTTATTCCTCAACAGCTTGGCACACAGTGGGTAAGTGAATTTCTTAGGAACAAAAAGGTCAGTGACGACAATGTTTACTTGATTGAAACACGACTAGAAATTGTTTTGAGTTCTAACTTTATGCTGTTTGAAGGTAATATTTACCTCCAGCGTTCTGGTGTAGCAATGGGTTCACCATGTGGGGGCAGTTTTGCCAACAGTGTGCTGGCATACTGGGAAAAGACATTGCTTTTTTCTGACATTGTATTCAATGATTGTGTCGCCTGGTACACTAGGTACCAGGACGACATGTTCATATTGTGGAAGGCGGATCCCTCTTTGGTTCCTTCCTTTATAGAAAGGATTTCTAACATGACCAGCTTTTTAGAATTTACTTACAATCTACAGGAACATCGTATTAGTTTCCTAGACATTTTGTTGACTAAGGATTATGTAAATCAAAGCCTTAGGAGTGAGATTTACAGGAAACCCACTTATTCTAATGCGTTCCTTTACTACACTAGCAGCCATCCCAAACATCAGAAAAGAGCGGTCGTAAAAGGGCAGATGGTTAGGGCCGCTAGGATGGTTTCAGATCACGAAGTTTTTTTAGTTGAATGTGAGCGTTTAACTGGCATGTTTATTAATAGAGGGTATCCTTCAGGCCTTGTTCTTGACATAAAATCAGAAGTCACCAATAAAAGGAGTTTAGGTTTTTATAAACCAATTTTGTCTATGGTTAGACATGCCTCACATGGTGACAACATATAGAACAGTGTTTCACTTAAGAACCAAACAGCCCCTTTTGCTACTAGATTTTTGTGTACCTTTAGTTTAGACCATTTGGCTATTTCCAAAGTGCTAAATAAGAATTGGTCCTTGCTTATTGAAGACCCTTATTTACTTAATAAGTTTGGTGACAGCCCTAAAGTTACCTTTAGGAGAGGGCAAAATTTGAAATCATTGTTAGAGGTTAAACCAAAAATTATGAGAGTTCACAAGGTAGGCATGACAAAGTGTGGGTCATGCAAGCAGTGTAAACATGTGTGCATAGATGCTAAGATTAGGCTGAGAGACCAGGTCTATAAAATTAATGGCAAATTTAATTGTGAGACCAGGGGCGTTGTTTATGCGGCTAGCTGTCAAAGATGCAACGCATTTTATTTCGGTAAAACTGAAAGGAAAATCAAGCAGCGCATCTATGAGCACATATATGCCATAGCTAGAGGCGATCATAACAATGCCCTTGCTAGACATATTGGTTATTGCCCTGATCATTTTTTCAAGTTTACAGTTGTGAATAAAGTTGATTGTGACTTTAGAGGTGGTCCTTGGCAAAATCATTTGGAAATCTGTGAACTTTTCTGACAGATTCGCACAGCCGCCTATTTGTATCCAGGTCTGAATGACCATGTGTCTATCACTTGTATCTTAAAGAATTTGTCTTTAAAAAGATAATATGGGTAGATTGAACATATGTTTTCATCGATTTTATCGTTTTAAGCTTATAGGTTTAATGAGAAGTTAATTGGATTGACGATTATTTAAGATTATAATAATCTTTTTTGTGTTGGTTTTTAATTATGGTGCAGTAGGATTTTAGTTTGTTATACTTGCACCTTTTAGGACAAAAGTACTTTGTTTGCTGGTGCTAGTAATAGGAACACACCCCCTTATGGGTCTATGTGATTTGTTGGTTTGAACACACTTAATTAGCATAACCGATTGTATAAAAATGTGGTTGTTATTCAGAGATGTAAAACTTTTTTGTCTGAGGAAGGAGCGCCATTGAGTTCTCCGAAAGCGCGTGCTTACTTCATTTAATTTACATTTTTTATTGTCAGCCTTGGATTTGTGCTTTCTACAGCTCATTCATTTGGTTTACCTGGTTTGTCATTTGTTTAGTGCTTTTTGGTTTACCTGGTTTGTGTACAGCACTATGAGCAGTCAGGAAGCATCCCCTCAAGGCTCTTTATTTACACAGTCGAAAAGTCAGGGAGGACTTTCTGCTATTAACCAGTCATCCATTCGTGAGGCGAACGCCAACGGTAACTTAATGGCTCTTTTAGAAATGATTATGGGCCGGTTTTTCATTTGTTTAGTGCTTTTTGGTTTACCTGGTTTGTGTAGACCACTTATAATGTTATCTTTTTAGTGCAGATTTCAATTAGTCTTCAGAAAATAGCTATCATGCTTGATAGGCTATGAAATAAAAACAAAGAGTGCATTGAGTAAATATTTAAACCTAGAAACAACGGGAAAAGGTTTCATTTGCTAGAAGAAAAAGACATCATAGTACACTAAAGCACAAGTTCATAGGTTAAAAGACATAGGTAATAAACAATGTAATTTTACCATTACAGCATAAAGAAATATAAAAGAAAAATAGGCAGGGTTAACAGTCCGTACTCTGTCTAACTTAAATAAAAATTCACAAAGACAGGTTAATCAGCTTTAAAAGCCACAGAATTAAAAGACATTAATTTTTCAGAATAATGTACAGGTTTTAAATATATCACTCATACATCAAAACTTACACTTAAAGCATCTAAAGACTATAAATCTAGGTAATATACAAATCAAATCATAACGTTAGGAGACTTCAATCCAAACAGGGCATAAATGCTCAACTGTCAACTAGTGGTCAAAATTAAAATTGCAAGTTTATTCACCAGATAAAAAAATAATTTCCTAGTTATAATTAAATCATAAAGTTAAAAGATTTCAATTTAAACAGGCCATAAATGCTCAAGTGCCACCTAGTGGTTAAAATTAAAATTGCAGGTTTACTAAATATTTTTTTTGTTTTAAGATTATAAATCAGGTAGCATAAAGCTGTATACAGTAGTTAGCATTATAAATGCAAAGTAACTACAAAAGTAGGTCCCTGTTGACTTTCATCAGGGACTTCAGGGGCAACTGTTAGATTAGGAACTTCCATTTTAAAGTAGTTATTAGGCTGCAGACAGGCTAAAGAGTAAAATAAATTGTGTTTTGTTTATGCATAAAAAGACAGTTAAGCAGAAAGAAAAATAGCCTCACTGGGAAAGCATGAGAGACAGTTTATTAGAAAGGAAAGATAAGCATAAAGTGTATAAACAATACAGAAACACAGAATGTTCTTTCCTCAAATGAAAGATACAATCTTATCAGCTACAGAATGTTCCTTAATGGAATGTTAAAGCACATACGAGACAAAGCCTAAGACCAAGGTTAGAAAAAGTAAATAAGGAAAATTACTGGACTGAGACAGTATATGTTGTGTTCAGGATAGCAGTGCAGTTAAGGTTAGTGAATTTGTTCGACCTGTTACTTCAGAAAACATTACATACACTCGAGCCTGAGTACAGAAGATAGGTCAAATAAAGACGTTGTTCAGGACAATCAGAATATGATGTGCAGTAACTTTGAATGCAAATTGTTTATCAGCACTGTTAGAGACAGTATTCAGATATTGTGAACATCTAATAAAGCCTTATTATATGAACTACAGTGTTTGGAAAATTTATTCTAAAAAGTACACAAGACTTGGTCCCTAAAGGAGAGACTGGCACCTGTTCAGCATGGGTTTGGGTAATTAACAGATAAAGACTTTCATTCTCAGTCTCATCACAGTGTTTCTAGTTAATTAAGGTACAGTATAGTATTAGCAATTCTTACATTTTCTAATTGCTGATTCTACTCCACTGCCCCTTCCTTACTAGGAGGAAGTCTACCTGAGTTGCATGTTTGCCACTCTTGTAAATGATCATGGGACAGTCTCTCTTGCTGAACCACGTGTTGGTCACCATCAAGTCATTTGCCTGACAGGGGTCTAGAATGATCTCTCCTCCTTCACTCTTGTTGCATCACCCATGTGGACCTAGGTAGTCCTCATATCCTGTTATGTCTTTGCTGATATGTGCATTCAGTTCACTCATTATCAACTTGAATTCATGTTGCCCTGCTTCATCTAGTAGGTTCTGCAACTGCTGTCTGAATGCACTCTTTCCTTTGTGACCCTGCTGAGGGACATAGGCTGAGATTATGCTGTACTACCTTTCATCTTGTCTTCTGGATAAATAGGATGTCCCTCTTTACCATCATGTCATCCACTTACAAGATCTGTCCTTTCAGTATATCTACAGAGAGTGTAGTATTTCTTACTTCATGTTTTGCAAGTTGATTATTTTTATATCCAGCTTTTACTCAACAAAGCTATCCCAGGTAACCCATGCTGGGCAACTTGACACCAGCTGGTCAGTTGTTTACTGACCCAGGGCTGCTGGGCTTTATGGTGAGCACACACATTGGCCAATAGGGGCACATATACTGGCCAATAGGTTGGAGATGGCCTGGTCTTCAACCCACTTATCACAGGCAAATACCTATTCTCATTAGGCAACATTAGTGAACACAACAGAATTGCCTAGAGCCATATTTTACACTGAGTGGCGAGCCCTGCCACAGAATGCTCTCTGTGATCTGTGTTCTTCTGTCTGGAGGATACAGTACATGCCCAACGCGGTTGGTCTGTACAGCTCTTCACCCTATAGTGCAGCATCTAAAGTCTGCACTGTTGCCCACAACTCCATTCTTGGGTGAGTTTGAGATGGAAAAACTCAGCATATCTTTGGCAGGTGGGAGGAACCCCACAGAGACACAGGGAGATCATGCAAACTCCATACAGCATTGGCTGGAAGTCAGGATCAAACCTTACACCTTTTGCATAGGAGGTCAAGACCTTAACCATTATTCCAACTGGTCTCTTAATCACTGAAGTCATGACCACTAATATCATAAATTATTCCCTGGTTGAAGTCTGAGACTGACTGGAGATTCTCCAGAAGAGTTCCAGGTGCAACTTCACTTTTTCTTGAGTTAGGAATGTATTTTTTTCAAGGTTGAATATAGTAGGACTCATGGAAACACAATCCTATGACAGGGAATGAGGGAGAAATTCTGAATGTTTATCTGGAAACCTAGGCCAATAAGAAAATTTCTTACTCATGTACAGGATTCCCAACACTTGGAAAATGACTCTACAAAGATAAGCAAGTCATATAAATAAGGAAGGATGTGAGTGTCATGCAGTCTGCAATGGGCTATCACAGGAGTTGGACATTTTGAAAACATAAAGCAGTAGGTAACACAAAGGGCAATACAACAAACTGATAATGTAACCCAGTTACAGAAAATCGTAGGAAACTTCTGAACTCTGTGGTGGTAATAATGTGATTATAAGCATCTTTCAGATCTAAAGTTAACAGAAAATTCAGATGAGAAATGAAAGGTAACATTTTGAATATTGGCACTCTCACAAACAGGTTGTGAAAGGAAAAGCTTGAGTACTGGTCTCCAAGAAAGCGCCTTCTTTGGTGCCAGAAACATTTTTGAATAAAACCTTGTTCCCCCACTATTCTGGAAGGATTGTCTCTGTTCCCCCAAAATAAAGCATTTAATTAATGAATGGAGGAAATATAGAAGTTTGATTTAGAGAATGAGGAGGAATTCCTCCAAAAGGAGTCGGAATTGTTTTGTTTTCTGAAAAAAAGAGAGAGATTTTTATAGAATTTGAGAAGAGCTGAAAAATCTTAGTGACCCTCTGAATTAGTATCCCTTTCTTTAAACTTTTTGAGTGCTTGGGTAACAGAAGGACCAAACAAAACCTCCTTATCCAAAAAGCAATTTAAGATTTCAGATTTAACATCCTCAGAAAACTTCTGATTACATGCCCAAGCAAAGCACCTCATCACAATTGCAGTTGCTTCAGCCCTGGACAGAGAGTCAGCACAATCATAACAACTCTTCAAAGAATGCTTATTTACCTCTGAAAGAGAAACAATGATAGAACTCTGAGAGGACCGACCATCTGAAGATAAAAAGGTGGCAGAAATTTTCCTCAGATTTTCAAAAGAAGCCACCATCTATGTGTCTGATAATTCAGAATTATGAAGACAAAAGTTGTATAGGAATAAATTATCTTCCCAAACCTGTCAAAGGCTTTCCCATACTTGTCTGAAGGAGAAAGATTTGCATTCACCAGGTTTTTATTAGCAGCTTGATATTGATACAGTGCACACAATTCAAACAAGGCAAGTTTTACATTTAAGAGATAAAATAACCTCAAGCAATTATGTTATAAAGATGCTAATATGAAAAGGGGTGCTAAGACATCTATGGTAAGAGCAGGGACTGTGCATTGTGTGAATTGTGTGCACTGTATTGATATCAATACAGAACAGTTCTTTATACATCCTTTAAGTGGTAAACCATTTGAATTTAGAGCTAAAGGAACATGTAATACAGTTAATAGTGTTCATTTTGTGAACTGCACACAATGTAGTTGCTTTTATATAGGAAAGACCAATCAAAAATTAAAGGACAGAATTAACTCACATTTCTCAGATATTCGGAGAAATATTGTAACTAATGCTCTGGCCAGACATGTACATAGTAATGATTCCACACATAAATTCAAATTCAGAATTTTGCAGGTAATTAATCAGAACCCTAAAGGTGGTGATCTAGTGAAGAAAACTGAGTTAAGTGAATATAAATGGATTAATTTCTTTCGAGCAGACCATCCCCCAGGTTTAAACTCTGCTGTTAGTATTAAACCTGTTTTAAAACAAAGGCATGAAATTTGAGTTTTAACTGTTTATTTTTTATATTTTTTTTATATTATTTCTACAGTTACATTTATCTATTTGTATTTATATGGGTATATTACATTTACTATATGTTTAAGAGACAGGGCAATTTAATTCAGTTTATCTAGTTAATTGATTATGTGAGCGGACTGGTTGAATTGTTTTTTAAAAAGAAGTAGTTTATGCTACTGAGTTTATGCACTGAGAAAGAGTTTTACTCGAAAGCTTTGTGTGTTTTACTTGACCATTAAAACGTTGCGGTGAATACCTGGAGTTTTGTACTTTTGATATGTAATGCAAGAAATTCACCTTGAGTGGAGTGAAGTGAATCTTGAGTGATTAGTTATTGACAGCTATGTCAATAGCACATATGTTTATAATGAGAGACCTGATAATAATAATTTGTAGTGCACAGAGCCTTAGCTCCCCCATGTATATCTAATTATACAAAAAAGTGTAGAAATAGTGTTTTACAGCTTTAAAAGCCATAGAGCACTCAGCTTTTAAAGCTATACATTCATCAGTTGGATATCTAGCTTCTAGCTACCGCTGGGCAACGCTGTTAAGACACTTCGCTCTGCCACATTTCTTTCTGTGTGTGTATGCCATGTTGTGTGTGTGTGTGTGTGTGTGTGTGTGTGTGTGTGTGTGTGTGTGTGTGTGTGTGTGTGTGTAAATATATATATATATATATATATATATATATATATATATATATATATCTTACAGGAACATTTCAGTATGCCAGAGTTTTTGTGTATGCTTGTGTCTGTGTGCGACAGGGAAGTATCTTAATAGCTATTAAACGCATTTTACATTTTTGCATTTGTTCTGTGGGGGCTGACACTGGCCATTGTTACTTAACAGTGCTGACAGCAACATAACAAAAACTTTCTTAAGCATACTCCTTATGCCAGAAAGGTGCTTAACAAAGATAATACTTTATAAATTCAATCATGAGTATGGTACACCTTGTACTACATATTGGTTATGATCAGAGAATCCCCAAATAATTTGTAGCACATGGAGCTTTACCTGTCCCAAAGAATTACCAGTTAACAATGAAATAGTGTAACTGCATGAAGTTCTTTACAAATTTAAATGCTGTAATACACTTAGGCTTTCAGGTTAATGTATACTACTCTCATGTCTTTCAAGTGGATGTGAAGTTATTTCTCATGTTGAAACTAGGTGCTTACACTGACAGGTTGTTGCAGTGGGCTCATCACATATAATCAAATTCATTTGTTGTTAGATACTAGGATTTTGGAAAATTAAAGTTATTCCAGAAGGCAAGTTTGCTATACCTGTATACCACAAGTACTACTACTTAATGTATTGAAAAACAGCAATCGTGATATCCAATAGCTCTACAGACAGCTTCCAAACTTTTTGATATGCAGTCTTATGAGCAGTGCTAGGAGAATGCAAGGAGACATGTTTTCCAGATCTCCTCAAAACTGTCTTGTTGCAATGGCTTGTTGCTTAAACAATTATCTCAGAACTGTGTTTGCTATGAGTACGGACACCTTTCATAAGTACTGAACTTATGACTACCTCCCAGAAATGTTAGCAAAGCTGAAGAGGTCCTAGATGATTTACTGTACTTTAATTTTATTCCTAGAGACTGGAACATACAAAAATCTATGTCAGCAGTTCAGCAGTTCCTTTCTTTTTACTATAAATAAACAATCATCCAGTTAAAGGAATACATTTTGGCTTTGCTTTCTGTAGAACAAAGTAGCAGTAATTCTGAAGATGTGTACCTTATGATAAATTAAGGCTTGCCACTGACTGGCTTTAAATTTGGTGAAGGAGATATTTCCCTATAAAACAGCTTCTTATATGTAATGACATTATTTCATTGCTTAAGAGTAGGTGCCATATGCTGCCATATGCATTCCATTAAACAAATACCTTCTTTTACCTTTATTTTCTAAATCAAGAATATTATCTGCTGGCTAACCAAACAAGATTTCTTGTGTGTTTGGTTACATTCAGTAATTTAATATATATTTTATGACTGTTCCAAGCCCTACTACTTTTCTTAAAAAAAAAAAAAAAAAAAATACCTGTCACACATCGGCCCATTGAAGGAGCTGTTGTAATCCATGCCCATTTTAATGTATACATTTCCATTTTCCCAATGTATTGAGTAATTTCTCTATTTTGACAGCAGCATTGCTGTTTGGAAAAAAATGCAAGTTTTCTGAACCTGCTCTGGAATGAAACTCTCATAACAAACCACGTGACCTGCAAAGTTAAAATTCAGACTGCTTAGATATAATGATGCATATATAATTTTACAATATTTATCAAGTAACCTAAAATTCTTATCAAATATTATGCAAGGATGTTGGAGAGTTGGTTCCCATCTCTGCCTTACATAAATCCTGTCTCTTCAAGGGAGAATAATACATTCTGTTAGCCTTATTAGGTACCGGAAACTGCACATTAATTACTGACATTGATTATTGACATCAAAAGCCTCATTAAAATTGTAGACAACTGGTGGTAATGTTTACTATGCGTCTCAAAGCCCCGTCATCACTGTATGGGATCCTATGGATTTATCAAATTTCTTCCTCTCCAAAAACAATCTAACAACCACAAAGGATTGCTTTCTTGCACTATTAATCCATAGCAAGAGTAATCAACACAGAAACAAAATGCACCAAAATAATAATCAATAAAAGCAATCAACATGGAAACAAAATGCACCAAAATAATAATCAATAAAAGTAATCAACATAGAAACAAAATACACCAAAATAATCATCAATAAAAGTAATCAACATGGAAACAAAATGCACCAAAATAATAATCAATAAAAGTAATCAACATAGAAACAAAATGCACCAAAATAATCATCAATAAAAGTAATCAACATAGAAACAAAATGCACCAAAATAATCATCAATAAAAGTAATCAACATAGAAACAAAATACACCAAAATAATAATCAATAAAAGCAATCAACATGGAAACAAAATGCACCAAAATAATAATCAATAAAAGCAATCAACATGGAAACAAAATGCACCAAAATAATAATCAATAAAAGTAATCAACATAGAAACAAAATACACCAAAATAATAATCAATAAAAGCAATCAACATGGAAACAAAATGCACCAAAATAATAATCAATAAAAGCAATCAACATGGAAACAAAATGCACCAAAATAATAATCAATAAAAGTAATCAACATAGAAACAAAATACACCAAAATAATAATCAATAAAAGTAATCAACATAGAAACAAAATACACCAAAATAATAATCAATAAAAGTAATCAACATAGAAACAAAATGCACCAAAATAATCATCAATAAAAGATGTACATGATTCAATCCAAAGTCGCAACAACCTCAGTGCAGAATGAAATATTTATTTATTCAAAATCAGTGTAATACTCCAGAGGACTTAACCTCATATCATAAGAGTACAGTGGTACAGCCCTCGGCTCCACACAAGCACTTTTAGCATTAGAGCTCATTACATTCTCTGCTGATTTGCAGTTTTAACATTTTAAAGTGTGACCCACATTCACTTTCACTATTTTTATCTCATTACTGTGATGTTTTTACAGAAGGAAAAGACAATCACTCAAGCAATCAATAAATAAGGTCTTTCTGTATTTCTTCCAGGAGAAAATGGATTCCCTACAGGTCAAGTTAAACATTTATATATAAAACATAAAATATCCATAAATGAAATATTTGCTGAGAGACAGCTTGAAGGCTGAGGAAAAAGTGGAAAAACGGATGCATTTCTTAATCCCGACAGGAAGGATAGTGCTTCTTTCAAAAAAGAGTCATCTTCAGTATATGAATTAGAGAAGTAATTATTTTTCTTTTCTTTATAATATACAAAATGTTTATGTGTACGTGCAAAAGTCTGTACATCACTGCTTTATCTATGAGGCTGACCTAGCAAAGGTACAGAAGCAAGTCACAGCTGTTTCAGTGCAGTTTCCTGCACTATATTAAAATGCTACCTTGCAAAGGTTTACAGTGAAAGGAAGGCTGCAATAAATAAGGAGCATTTATAGCTGAAGCTTCATCTGGACTTGAATAAACATGGCTCATGTGCTAGGCTCATTTGATGCTGAAGCCCTAGGATGTGATATACTCAAGGATGACAACAATTCAAGCACTACAAAAAGCACTGCCAAGGTCTTTTAGTCTGGCAGTGCCAATGCTGGTTGGGAAAATTTTAATACTTCAGGAACTGACTTCATATCCCTTTCCAGGGAGTTTTTTGAATGTTATTGCCACCTTCACAATTCAAGCTGGTAATGGTTAATTTACATACGTCAGTCTTTTAACTGTTTACTTTTTAGATTCACTTTTGCCAAGTTTCTTTGTTTTCCTTTTGACAATGTTTTGCTGGTATCCATTTCTTTATAGAATGTCAGTAGAAGTGGTATTCAAAAGTGATTTTGTGCCACAATTACAGTTATGTCCTTACAAAAACTGACTGAAGATGAATAAAGAAAACAGTCAAACAGCATGAGGCACTTTGCAGATGAAATCTGTGGCACTGATGCAATATGTGAAATAGTGGAAGGAGGTATGAAGAACCGAAGAAGGTGCCCAAGGGTTTTGGCTACATATGAGTGCCTCATATACTGACCAAAGTTCCAGGGAACTCTGACACAAAAGCAGCACTAGTCTTCACAGAATACAGGTAGGCCTGATAAAAATTCAGACCACAAAAGAAGAGTAATATGTAGGAAAAGCAAGCATCAACATCTACGGTTAAAGTGACCTTCCCTGAAGATCACTTCTAATAGCACCACCACTTTGTATGTAGTCAGCAACTATAAAGCTGAAGTTATTAGGCTCAGCTGATACTTGTTTGTTAGTGAAGAGGTATGCCTTTTCACACAATAGGTATCATGCCTTTCCAAATACTCCTGTTCATTAGCTTTGGCATAGGCATGGGCAATGAAGGGAAAGCAAGGTTAATGCATTTGAGTATAAAACCATTCAACCCTAGAAGAACCACTGCTGTTATTTTTGCAGAAATCTTTTTCTCTATATATGTAATAGTCATTATCTTTAAGAAGTGACAGTATGCCATCATATTTTAGTTATTATTACAGACTTTGGAAAAGTTGGTACTAAGGGGGCAACCCTTTTTAAAGTATTTTTATGTTGGAGATTAGACAGGGAGTGAATACTTACAGATGCAGTTATTTATTCTTTTTCAAAATAATTTGTGAGATTGCATGTTAAAGTTCTTTACAGTCAAAAAATATTATGGTCTGGATTTTCTCCTCTCATTTCTAAGTTGCTCGATCAGATAGAATTGGTCTGGGCTTGAATAAGTATCTTGTCCATGCTTTGTCCCTCTTAAGTTTATTTTTTAATTTGCTCTTCATTTATGCATGATAAGTGCGTTCAGCTGTAATGGCTATTTCAGATATGACACTTTCTAGTATTTCTAAAATCATAAAGTAATGCACCATCTGAAAATGTGCCAATCAGTATTCAGAATGACTTGATTCGTGACATCTTTTTTATTTTTTAAGTCTTCTAAACTAAAGATATCTACAACTGTGTGCTGATCAGGGTCACTACAGGAGTCAGAAAGCATACCAACAAGACCTGATGTTAGAGGAGTGGAACACCAGAACTTAGTTTTCTTCCTGCCTGTTTTTGTTGATCCTTACTGGAAGATGTGACAGCTGTTCTGTTGATCCTTAACTGGACTGAAAATTCCTGAGCATAACTGTCCATGAGTTTAGCCTAATAAGCATCAAAGTCACCCAGTTAGAGTCAAATTGTATGCTGTCTACAGTCCAGGAGTCTTGAAGTTGATTATAGAACCGTAAGAGTGAAAGGGCATAGCTCACTGAATGGACAGAATGCCAAGCTTTCACCCACAGTGGAAAAAACTTTTGAAAACCATATTCAGTACAGCTCACGTCATTAGCAAGGTTTTACTGATGAAAAAGATTTTGATGTTTTGTCAAGGAGAGAAATAAAAAAAAAAAAAGAGAAATTATTTACTCCCCAAAGGTACTTTGATCTGAGTCACTCACATGTACTCCTGTACAAAGATACACAATTTGCTCCATACATGTCTACCTCTGTTCATTTGACAATGATCAAGTGATAGGCATTAAATCAAAATATAAATAGTTTCAGTGTTCACCCATTGATTGTGCCTCTTTCTTCAAAATAGCTACTTTTTCACCAAATAAACCTATGATTATTTACTTTGATCAAGTGACGAAAAGCTCTGTCAAAAGAACTGTGTAATGTTTTCTCACATTGTATTTCATCTTGTTTCATACACACAAGGTCCTGGAGAACAACCCCTTTCCCTTTTTAACTGAATGTATCATTTGACCATAATCAAGTGACTACTAGTTTTATAAAGCAAGTTATTTTTTAAGTACTTAAGCTTATTTGACATACAGACTACTCCTGAAAAAAGAAAGACACTTCTAACATGGTTCATGTCTGTTCATCTGACTGATAACCGATCAGTAGCTGCGAGATATTTCTTATTTCATTGCCCTCACTGAAACCGATTCACTTCTTGATCAACAGACTTCATATAAGTACTATTATAGCAATGTGAAATATGTTTCCTCTCACATCCCAAAGACATGCTGTAGGTGGATTGGACACTCTAAATTGGCCCTAGGTGTAAGTGTGTGCGTGTGTCTGCCTTCTGTGGAAGGTTGGGTGCCGGGCTGGCAACTCAACACCGTAAAACTCCACTCCCATCATGAGTGGACAGGTGATCTGCTGTGGCGACCCCTAACCGGGAAAAAGCCGAAAGAAGAAGAAGATAGCAATGTGAAATATGCCTTATACATCATTCTACTATGTATGATATCCAAAAGCAGGGCTACATGTCAACTCACAGCATTAAGCATTACACTCCTTCAAGGTTTAAGTTTGTCAGTTTTCAGAATAACAGATTTAAGTATTTAATGTGATAGTTGTAATTAAAATATTTCAATTAATGTTTCCAAAAACCTGCTATTAAGCCTTACAAAAACTGATTTTTATTGATTTTATTTTCATAACTTTTTAAACCTGAGTACACCTGGCAACCACAGAGGCATGACTCACTTGGAGTATTCTACATCCACAGTAAGAAGAAAAATGACTCAGCAATTCCCATCGGTGTGAAGAGATCTTCACAGTGTACAGTCTGTAATGATACATGACTTGAGAGAGACACACACATACACCCTTGTAGAAGTAAAGCAAATGAACATATACTGTAAACTTCCTGAAATTTGGATACCTACATAGTTTATACCCGTTTTTGTAAGTGTAATCGTACAGTCTAGCTGGATGATGACTGAGACAAGTTTGCTGAGACAGTAGAATATGTACGGACAAATCACAAGGCCTTGCTACATTTCTAAGGGGCTTAATCTGTTTATTTTTACAGTATAAGTCATGCCCACATATTAAACATGTAAAGAAAGAGCAATTTTTGCCTGAAAATAGACTATGAACTCTGGAACAGAAGCACGCAAAACTGGAAAGTTAAGGGTAGTCAGAAAAAAATTAATCAAATGTTAATACTGCATCCATTAGGGACAGAAATATTTTAAATGCACTGAAGGAGACCACCATGGTATTGCAGATTGCAAATGTACTTAATGCAACACGTTTTGTGCTGACCAAAACTGAAATAGTAATTAAGCCATTTGCCAAGGCACTACTCATTCTGGACTGTTTTAAGTACTCCTTTTCAGCAGCAGATAAATCAGAATGGTTTCTGGACTCATTTGAAATGTACAAAACAAAGTCTATACAAACCTCAAAGACATCATTACTCTAATTTGATCCTTAGGACACAGTAAAAGAGGCAAGCTACACAAGTACATTATTCACCTGAGTAAAGCTTGAAGTATAGAGTTGGAAATAGAAAATCTTGCTTAGCCATGGAAAAAAAACTCCTTTAACTGCATGCTGTTAAAAAATTATGAAGTCATAGCTTACTTAGACTGCAATAAAACAAACACAGCAGAAAGTCTGACACAGTCTTCTTAACCCAATGAAATACTGCAGTGGAAAAACAAGATTTCACGTCCATTACCAAGTTATATATGGTCTTGCATTTTGTAAGCTCTGTGGTCATTGAAGAGCAGTGCTTTTCACAGGTACTGTGCAAAGATAGTTATTTACTGTTTCAGGGAGCTTAGCTGTTCAGCCAGTTTTGGTTCCCTGAAGAATCAGTGAAGAAGAGGAAAATTATTGCAAGAGTCATGATCCCATGATCTGTGCCAGCTCTGTACAAAATGTCACAAGGCTGCTTAAACAAACAGCTAGGGAGAGGAGGAGGAGGAGGAGGCAATGCAACAAAAGAAAAGGAAAAAAAACAGCACTTAATCTTTAGAATGTCACTTTGATTACTTTTGGTTCAATAGATTGTGAAACAGGACTGTTAAGAACTACATGGTCAAAAATAGTTTTGGATAAAGAAATGGAAAACAAGATTTTCCCATGTCTCTCAAGGAAAACATGCCAGTATTACAAAAAGTAACTCCTGTTAACAAGAAATAAAGCATCACACATTTGATGTGGTAAACAGAAAGAACAAAACCACTACTGTTTGTTCAATGATATAACAAATAATTTACAACATGATAGTATAAGCTTCATGGTCAATGGAAACAGCCAAATCAGTCTTATTGTAATAGTGAATGAAATTAGGGATACACAAAATTCCCAAGCAACTGTTGTGAGTTAGAGTCCCTGATTTATTGCAATCCTATAACATGTTTATAGGTGAAGTACAATAAATGAAACCTGTCAAATTTCTACTGTATGACATAATATCAGGCACTGAAATTTGGCTGTTGACTTCTTGCTTTTCTGTTTTGCCTCCACAGATAAACTGTTCTGATGTAAAAGGCAAAGCTGTAGTCTGCTTTAGTTGAGTTACAAGAACAGCATAGTAAATCAAATGTTTTATAATAAAAAAGTTGTATTTGGCAATATGTTAGTTTACTAGCATGACAGTAAATTACAACAAGACTTGGATGTATGTATTAGTTATATTTAATGAGATGGAATTTGGTATCTCAAAAGTAAGCAATGAAATAATAATAAAACTTTGGTCTTGTAACTGACATTATGAAAATGTTCATAGTAATAAATTATCAGGCAAGCGTATTAGTACAATACATTGTGATGCAACTGTAAGTTTAAGGAAGTATATCTGTAGGGGTCTCACTTATCTCACTTATTTGGTGTAAGCCACGTGCTTCACTGTCACTGCTGGGAATGAGCATCTTGCAGCCTGCACCACTTGCACTAAAGTTGGAATATGAATTCCTGTAAGGTGTGGCAGGTGGGGGTAGATAGTGGAGCTGCCAACTGCCTCCAAACAAAGGTTTGAGTTTGACTAGCATCTGTGGGGAGGGGAGTGGAGCTTATGTTAGCTTTAGGCAACATCCAGTATGGCAATGTTGATTTAGGGAGTGTTAGGGGAGTTTAGAATTGATGAGTGATTGGGGGATTTAAGTTTAAAGAGTAACGCAGGAGTGTCAGGGTAAGGAGCAGAAGTAAAATTTAGGTTTAGGAAGTATAAGGGGTACTCAGGAGGAGGAAGGGATTGGGGAATTTAGGTTTAGAGAGCAGAGAGTTAGTGGGCATTCAAGAAATGTAGATTTAGGGAGTCAGGTTTCAGGTTAGGGTTAGAAACTGGATGGGAGTTTTAAGGTTAGAGTCAGGGTCCTGAGAGGGCTACACAGTTTCCTATGATTGCATTGCGGGAGGGATGTGTAACTTACAAGGATTGTGCTACTGGGAAATGTGACACTTGCCATTCTGATTAAGTAGCAATGAGCAAGTCAGCCGTGAGCTTCTAGCATGTGAGCATTTGTAGTAGACCTGTCTTGGTGTACTGACACTGGAAGCAGGACAGGCACTTTGGTGCTTTTGTTTTAATAGATATAGTTCTACTACCAAAGCTATCCTAACCCTAATCCTGCTGTCCATTCCAAATGTGTATTTAAAACAATGAACGTCTGAATTAAAATGTTTTTTAGGAAGGTAGAGGGAGAAATACTTGACAGGAAATGTGCAGTACTGTAGCCAGTGTTCCCCTCATATCATGACAGTTTTGGTACTCTGTCAGTATAGCACTCCTGTGAAAGTGAGTGCCTCAAAAGTAGACAATGCTCCCTTCCTTTAAACAGCAGAAGTACTTTGAGCATAATTGTGCATTAAAGTATGGGTATACAGACTTGTCTTGCTGTGTGACCAGCGCTGTATATCTAGCCAACAAGTACTCTGGAAACATTACCAAGTTTTCTTAGGATTTACAGCATACTATGCCACAGATGCATACACAGTTACACACATCCACGCCATCTGTAGAGTATGCAGGTGTGTGTGTGTCAGAATAGAGGAACACACTTCCAGTGGGTAGGTTGACTGTGCACCCTGTACACGTGGCCTGGTGTGCTGGTATGGGCCATACAATATATGATCTTATGAACTTTTTGTGCTGTATGACACTAACTATACATTCTTACAGATAAGATACTGTTTACATGGCACTATATGCTTTGCATTACATAACTGACATCAGTGTTCTACTTTATTACAAAACCCTTTTTTGAACACCTTTATTGAATTATCACTTGTGACATAGGCAAATTTACATTTATACAAAAGTAATCAAATTGTATTAAATTAACAAATATTATACTTCAGATATATTGCTATATATTATATAACCTAAGCAACATTACATAAATTATTCAATTCCTCCTCCTTTTTTAACAATAAACATCTTTATTAAACCATCACTTTCGACATAAGCAATCATACATTCATATAAATGAAAATGAACCACACCAACACAATCCTAGCTGCAAGCATTTTACATCACAAACCATACTGACATGCTCCCAGTTGCAAACATTATACATCACTTATAATCTACCCAATCATTTTCAGTCGAGCATTACATAGCTCATTTAAGTCTTGCCTTTTTTTAAACCTCATTCCTCCTATGTATGTACTGTCCCCACAATTCCCATTTTTTCCTATGTAGTTTGCTCCTGTCCTTTTCTAAAGATCTCAGTTCCACTTGTTTTACATCTGTTACAATATTACAAAACCCTTTTGACTTGTTTTGTGCGAGTCTCACCCCACAGACAAAATTGTTCTGAGGATCCTCTATGGAGCGGCTATGTTTGATCAGCAGTGACAGTGTCTTTTGGTGGAAATGAAGGATTATTTGTTCTGCCACCTTCCTATAGATGGCCTTGAACATGTATACAGTTATGTATATATAAATGTCTGCCCCACCAGTAAAGGCTCAGTTTGTCAAATGTCTGTATCCTCTGTAGGCAGTGTTGAGGACTCAGGCTGACATGAAAATTGTGCATTTGCACTGTAATTCTGGCAGTGGCAGTGCACCTTCCATTTTCCTAGATGGACATCGTTGGACCTGTTGCCAATCAGCTGCCCATCCCTATCAGATCCTCCTTTTAGAATGCAATCTACTTGTAAATGAATTGTGTAAGTATTTTTTTTTCATGTAGAGAGCATTGTTTGCATACATTGTGCAGATCTTCAGAAAATGTGGTAGCTGGTACCATGTCAGATGCAGCCCATATACTTTTTTTCTTTCTATTTTCTGAATCATGTTTACATTTTTCCCTGCATATCTAACAGCACTAATCCTAGTCACTGGATACTACACATATATATCCCATGCTGCTTGTTTATTTATTTTATTTCTCCTTTGTTGACCGGGTTAGTCTCACCAGGTTAGGGTCCTCGTTTCAGAGAAGACTTGAGATGGTATTTATACTACTATGGGAAATCTGCCCAGTGCACTGGAGAACTGCCCCTACTCTCTTCGAGAGATGCCATAGGTTCTTTTACATCCACCTGAACCACCATCAGCTCAAGCAGATGGAACCTTGGTTTACCATCTCACCTAAAGATGACATACTATAAGCAGTCCAAAAATCTGGAGTGGAAATAGAACCCACAGCCTTCTGATCTTCCAGCACCAAGTGCACTGTGCCAGCTGTTGAGCCACTGACACTGCAGCTATCCATTAGTAATTGTTTCCTGGAATTTAACTATCTATGTATCTAACTCTACTCCATCTGCTCCTAAGATATGCCTGGAAATGAGATGATCTTTTCTATTATTTCATAATTATGAAGATATATCAGCAGAATTTTTATATTTGTTTTGTTAGCTTAGCAGGAGATTTGGCTAAGCAAAATGTCCTCTTTCAACAGACTTGTGTGGACAAAAGCTCCACAGTATAAGTACAGCAAAAATAACAGTAGGGTATTAAAACATATATTCATAATACAATTGCTGGAAAAAGAATGCATAACAGTGATCAGACTAACTTTGGTACGTAATTACATGTCCTTTTTCAGTAGAATCTATAAGTAAAAAGTTGCACGGTATAAATACAGCAGCAATTAACAGTAGTTATAGAGACCGTATATACATAGTACAGTTGAAAAAAGCTATGTCATATGAAAATGTGTAGTTAGGTATAGTTTTCGATTTTTCCATATCTACAGGTTCATATTTAATCCCAGATACTACCAGAGAAGTAGCTAGTACATGCTGAGGAAAGACAAAATGGAAATATATATATATATATATATATATATATATATATATATATATATATATATATATATATATATACATACACATATTTTTTTTTTTTGTACAGAAAAATGGGGGGTGTACTTATGAGCCAGTCAAAAAGTATGATAACTTTAGAAGAGATAGGGAATAACAGGGGACTAGCAGCTGAAGATTGAAGGTATAGATAACATGAGAGAGAGGGAGTGAAGGGGTAATTGCAATAGGAATGAGAAAACCGTATGGGGGGAAACAGGGGAGAAAAGGGTGGTTGAGAATAAGCTGTGAAGAAGCTGAGACAGAGTACCAAAGTACACAAAAAGAAGTGAAGAGAGGCATATATAAAAGGAGAAAGAAATAATGAGGTGAGACGTGATGGGGGGGTTGACAGAGTGTGAGTAAACTAAGAGAGTAGTAGTAGGAAGCGATGGTGGGAGAAGAGAGAGTGAGTAAAGTAAGAAGTGATAGAGGAGATAGTGTGAGAAAAGTAAGAGACCAGAGCAAGTAAGATAAGGAAAAGGGGGGAAAAGTAGGAACATGGAGGTATACAAAGAGAGTTATAGTTTGAGAGAGAGATTTAGAAGACTTAAGGTAGAGTGAAAAGATAAATTGATATTCATAGTACTAACATTTTTGTAAATGTAAAACACCCAATTAACTGCTTGCCTGTACTAGAGCAGGTTGGCAACATTGCACGAAGCCTTACATTTTCTAATTGAAATACTTAATGATTACAGGTACAGTCAAGCTTGTTGCCACAATGCCAGGATTTCCACTTGAGGCACAGCAACCAAGGGAACAGCAAGGCGTATGCCATAATATTCAAAAGATATGAAGCTAGCAAGTACGACTGGTGCCCGGCAACCAAGCTTGTATGACCAATGTAAAGAAAACAAGCCAGCACCACGAGTGGATCAAAAAGTAGTTTTAATGGACTGAAACTAGACCGGTTTCAGCTCTTAGCTTTCCTCAGTAGTTAACTACTGAGGAAAGCTAAGAGCTGAAACCAGTCTAGTTTCAGTCCATTAAAACTACTTTTTGATCCACTCGTGGTGCTGGCTGGTATGCCATAATATGAAATGAAGTTTCCAGAAATTTACCCTAGCTTATTTTCAATAATTTTACCTTATTAAGCTTCATATTATATTGGTCTCCTGTGTTAAAGTTCTTGAGGTCATAAAAAATAGACTTAACTAAATCGAAGCTTGAGGATTTTTTTCAACACCCTTGCCAGCAATCCAAATCTGAGACTAAATCTGAGTGTTGAAGGAGAGAGAGAAAAGCACTTGAGCATTCGGTAATTGTTCTACGTAATAAATTAGTATGAGGTCAGAACTGTAACATAATAGCCAAGAGTTACTTTGAGATTGTTTTAAAGTTTATATATTTAATTTGAGAAATACATTCTCAGCTTTGTGTGTTAAAGCTTATGAAACTGCTGCTACTTATTCAGATTCAGAAGTTTAACAGCAGTGGTCTGACATTTCTGAATGTAATAATTCCAAAAGTACTCATTAAACATGAAAAAAAAAAAAAAAAAATATATATATATATATATATATATATATATATATATATATATATATATATATATAAACCTTACACCATTTTGTGGACTTCCTTTTAGATTTGGGGAGAGGACGAACAAATCAAACCTCTGAGCCTGTTAATGTTATTTACATACAGCCATACATACTGGGATACAGGACTCTCATTTAATGCAGTATATACTAAATTTACTTTTTTGTCAGATAGATATTTATTGATGTTCACATGCATCTAGTAATGCGAATAACAGCTCACTGAAAGTGATATGGCAAAAATGTAACGTCACAAGAAATGGCAAGTTTTAATATCCCGGATCTTCGGATATATATGGAGGTTGTACAGATGGAGATTTTAACCTTTACTCATGTTGTCATTCTATAATGCAAGGTGGAAGCAGTTGACATTAATGATGAGCGATAATCAGAGGGTTTTGAGAGAGCTGCACTATCAGGATATTCGAAATGGACCATTTCAAATGACTAAGCAACACCAGGTGGTGTTAAAGATATCACATTTTCTTAAGCATAGCTTTCTGTTGCAATTAATTTATTCGTTTTTAGCAAACGTATACCCATTTCAAAATTTGTTAGTGCTGTTTTACAACAGCCACACAATAAACACTGACATACATATGCTATTTACCTATACCCCCCTTAAACATCTCATTTGAATCACTTCAGAATTGTGATTGTGAATTTCCATTTACTAGATGCACTTGCCTTGCATTTCTCTTTATTTTAAGCAAACTTTCTAAACTTTTCCTTGCATTACTTCTGAATTCACTTTCTCCCAGACACAATTAGAAAGTTACCCCATAACAAAACAGATGTTTCTTTTTTAACATGCTGCATTTACAGGGAACCAAACAAGAACATTTAGTTGTATTCCCATTTATAAAAGAGATGTGCACCATTTTTCAAAAGACACAATGCATTTGTCTGTATGTATTTGCTGGCAACTTGGCATAACAGGCAACTGACAGCTGAATTTGATAGTTGCTGCTTTGCTTAGTGGGCTTGTTTTATTTCATTATATGCAGTTAATTACAGAAAGTTTACTTGACTTAGGAATGTGTCTATCTGATCACATCACAGCCATACTGTTTTTACCACATGCCTTTTATAGCTTTTTGATGCATAATGCAACCATTAATTCATATATAAAGGAACAGGTTACTCACTTGGTTTCCTTATATTGTGAATGTTTCTTTAACAGGTGTTCTATGTATATACAATATTATAATATAATTCTTTCTGATGTTAAGGCTTATTAATACACTGGTAGGTAAGATGCAGCTTAAAGGAGAACTGTCGGTGCCATTCATCATATATGTTTACAATTAAATATTACTTTTCTAACCAAAGAGTTAAAGCAGAATACTAGTTGTTGGTGTCCAAGGTATAACTGGGAAAGCACAAGTAGTAATTGCCACCTCTGCTGTACATGATGGTAGCTATTTGTTGACTGCATACACAAACAGGTTCTGGATAGATTCTCCTTTCCCTGTGAACTTCAAATATAGAGATTCCATTTTCATGTTACGTGTGCTTATTTCCATTTGCTAACTAGGAATTTCTGAAGCATAACCCATTTTCAGTGAAGCAGAGGCAGAAAAGCTCCGATAATGTGTTTGTTTATATATGTATATGTAACACGTGTGTGTATATATATCTATTTATATGTAAATATATATGTGTGTGTGTGTGTGTGTATATATATATATATATATATATATATATATATATGTGTGTTTGTATGTGTGTGCGTGTGTGTGTATATATATATATATATATATATATATATATATATATATATATATAAAATGTATGAATATATATATATATATATATATATATATATATGTGTGTGTGTGTGTGTGTGTATATATATATATATATATATATATATATATATAATGTATGCATATATGTATATATATATATATATATATATATATATATATATATGTGTGTGTGTGTGTGTGTGTGTGTGTGTGTGTGTGTGTGTGTGTATATATATATATATATATATATATATATATATATATATATATATGGGTTACCCTTAGTACGTCAAAAGGCCACTACATCGAATTCCACTTTACTGACATGGCAGAACATCGACAAATGAAGAGCTGAAGTTTCCCGCATGGTAAGTTACCATTTGGCCATCCACCTGAACTTTGCCCCGTATCCCCACGATAGTGCATTCTTGGAATATTAAGTTAGGGGGTGTGAGGGGCGAATCACCCCACATTTGTGTAGTCGGTTTAATGGAATTTTTTCAGTTCTGGATAGACAAATGGTAACTTACCATGCGGGAAACTTTAGCTCTTCATTTGTCGATGTTCTGCTATGTTGGTGAAGTGTAATTCGATGTAGTGGGCTGTTGACATACTAAGGGCAACCCATATATATATATATATATATATATATATATATATATATATATATATATATGTATATGTATAAATCCAAAACACAGCAGGACAGTGCACAATATCAGGTGCCATGGAGAATAAGAACCACATGAAAAAACTCTTGCACTCAAGCAATCCAATGTTGCAATGCATAAATCCAAGAAACCAAGGCAGTAGTGTGCGTGGAAAGCTTTAATGGTAGCAAAGATAACTCACAAACCGGTTTCATCACATGGCGAACCAAGCTTTTTCCTTGATCCTCACCTTTGCCTTTCATAATAGCAGCAGTGGTTTATCCCCTTCCCATGCAGGATACTCTAAACCAAAGATATGGTACAGGACTAACAGGGCCAAAACTGTTGACAGCAACTGATGGTCATAGGATGGAGGGAGAAAACAAACTTTAAAGGAATACTAAATAAAAATATACCATAACAACTGAAAATATCTCTTCAAAGTTATTGAACTGTTCTGTAAAATGCAAGTTAGGTAAAAACTGGCTAATGCCTTCTATCCAGCAAAATGAATATCAAAAGCAAATTTGTTTTGTGCAAAACTAAAATGTACTATCGTCAGTTATTTTATATATTTCTTTACCAGACAGGTCAGCAAAAGGTTACTTATTTTATGCATTTCTTAGTCATTCAAGTTATTAACAAAGAAAGTATCACTGGATTACAGCAGCAAAATGATGCAACACTTCTGGAATCATTGTAAGACCTTGACAGATGCAGAAACAGTAAACAACTGAAAAGCACTTTGCACATCATTCAAGAGAACATCTCTGCAAAGTATGATCAACTTGGTTTAGCTGTAAGTGCTATGTGTTTTAAATGGTCTTCAAAATCCAACGTGAAGTTACTATTAAAATTCTGAGCACTGAAACTGAAATCCTTGGGAAAGTAAGATGAAAGTGAACGTATGGAAATATTTGCTCTCCTACTCTGAGTTACGTCAATCTTAAAACTCGTAAATAAGAAGCAGAAAAACTGGGGATACAGCCCCCATGCTAGGGGGGACAAGGGGTTAATCCCCCATACAAAAATGCTTTTAAAGTCATTACAATGAATGTCAAGGTTTGTTGTACTTGTATTAAAATATCACTTTAGTTTTAGGAGCCACAAAACTTGGAATTCTCAGACTTCTGAAAGAGAGCTTCATAGAGGCATTTAAAATAATCACAATACAATAATCGTATAAATAGGATTCAAAACTGAAAATCTCAGTTACATAAACAACACATACAGTAGAAATCCTTAATTCTCTTAACATTTGCATGGGTCAAATAAAATGCAGCTAATTATTTTCTTTTAAAACCTTGTTCTGTAACATCAACAAGTCAAATAAGATATTAAATATTTATCTATTATTGCAGCAAAAAGCAAGAAAGTTTGAGTTCATCAAATAGTGAGAGATTCTGAAAGGTCAAATAAACAGGGCAGGACTTTTCAGTGCTGGAAAATGGGAGTTTCCATTCAATGGGCATGTAATGCCAGCTAGACCTGTTTTTGTGGTTTAAGTTGAATAAATTCTGATGACATAATTGTATTTTGCATAATTACGAGGTGTAGACTTCCATGAACTACAGAATCTGCTAATCACATACAGCAAAGGCAATGAGCTTGATGCATTCTCAAAACTCATGTGAAGGTGGGCAGCTTGCTGCTTTTCCAGCAACATAATCTCAAGAATCCTCAGGGCTTTGAAACATGCACTGTGTCATCATTTACTGACATGAAAATGGATGTTTTCATAATGATTAAAGAGGAAGTACTTGTCAGAAATGAAGAACTGGTCTTATAAATTCCTGTGGTTTGTTAGGAGAGTGAAGTTGCTATTTGTATAGTGTGTAATTCCTGTAACATATGAATCTTTCTGTATAGAAAACTAGTTAAGAGCAGAAAACTTTTGCTGTTCCAATATTTAATTCCAATGCCAATAAACAGCAAAACTCATGTTATAAAAGAAAACCCTATTTGATGTCTAAAATGTGATGTTTTGATTTGTGACTGTGGCAGGTATGATGTATATAAATGTATAATATACAAAACACTGACAAAAATGGAGTACTTTGCTGACAACAAGATGAAAAATGCTACCATAGAGAGGAGAAGCATGTGTGGAAGCTACCAGTACTAAACTGTGGCTCTGGTCTGCTCTTCTGTGTTGATAATACCATTAGATACTCCTGAGAAGATGAGTCTTTGGTTTCCCCTGTCTAAACATTTTATAGCTTGGTAACAGAAGTAGGTGATGTTAGTGAAAGTATATAGTAGAATGGAGTGCTGTATAATAACATACATGACTACATGAGGAGTTTTGGGGGGAGATGAGTATGATCTGCAGTTGCCCAGCTTGTCATGATCATAAGTTTAGAAGATCTGAAATCCGTGGCTTTTTGCTGTGGTTTAAGATTTTATTATTTGCATCCATAGCCACTAGTAAATGTAGAACATTTTAATTTCCATATGCAAAATGCATATATAAAATATAAAGTAAATTATTTATCAAATCATGTATATATGCACATAAACTATTATTAAGTAACTGAATTCTAACAATCCACATGAGAATGTCTATTAACACTATATTTTATTACTTTGGACAGTATTTGCATTGTAGTCTGCATTCTTGGACTTCTGTTTTACATACATTTTGTAATATTTCTTTCTTTTTGTATTCTGTAAATGTCAGTAACTATGTTGGTTTTGACTAATTGCCAACTACATACCATAGCAGTAAATTCTCTTCCAGTGCCACTACTGAAAATGGGTATAATTACAGTCAACCAACCAGTTAATGAAATATAAATAAAAGTAAGCAAACGTATAATACATCTTTGGAATATATGGCAGAGTGTTGTAGACTATCTCAGCACTGCAAGTGGTAAGAATGGTGAGAAATATCCAAAGATATAGATCTGTGTGTGACATATAGTGTACGAACATAAAAAGTACTCAACTACACAATAAATAGTATCTAAAGACACTCAAATTACAACAGAACACAGATGAATTTATTAACAGAATAACTATCATAAAAAGCAATCATGTTCTTGATGTGGCAAAAGGTCAATGCAATACAACCCCCCAAATATTATACAATGAACATGAGATGTGTGTACAACAAAAAACAAGAGATTAATACAGAGAACACATTAATGCACAACATTGCTAAACCATTAATAATGGGTCACTTGATAAATCATGCAGGTTGTTATGCATAAATAACATATACAGAAAGAAAGAATTCTGCAAACTAGGCGCCATAGTCGATACACCAGCTGACACATACATCCTACAGAAAGGCCTCACCGAAATGGACAACTGGTGCCGGAATCATGGCCTTAAACTGAATGCCAAGAAATGTATAGTCATCCCCTTTGGGAAAAACAAAATACCCACAAATTATCAGACTAACCCATTGAGTACCGAAAAAGTAATCAGAGACCTGGGGACCCAAGTTGATAGTGACCTCTCATTTGACACCCACGTTGCCAAAGTGGTTAGAAAGACTTTCTACCTTGCCCACCTTATCATGAAGGGGTTCACATCCAGATCAAAGGAGGTCATCATGCCCCTGTACTCCTCCCTTATCAGGCCCATGATTGAGTACAATGCCCCATTTGGTATGTACCTCACCCGACACTTACAACAGCTGGAGAGACCCCAGAAGTACCTCACCAAGAGGATCAAGGGTTTCCAACATATGTCATATGCTGCCAGGCTAAAGAAACACCAGCTCTATTCAATAGCATACCACCTGCTCAGAGGTGATCTGTGCCTGATGTACAAGGCCATGTCCAACCAGGAATTGATGGACATGCTCCACCTCAAAAAATCAAAATCCATAAGAACCATGAGAGCCAAAGATTTAAACCTCAGTACAAACATGAAGAGAACATGCTGGAGGGACAGGTTCATAACTCAGAGGCTTCCCATACTCTGGAACAAAATCCCAGTCCATGTTAGGCAGAGCCCCTCACTGACTCTCTTCAAGAGAAATCTAGATGAGTGTTTGGGAGATCGTAAGTTTACCCCGGGGGTCACCCCTTTATCGCTACTTAACAGAGGCACAGTAAACTAATTTTAATAAGTAAGGGGGTCTTCAATGTGTCACTACTAGACAAAGGCACAGTATTTTAAATTTATTTTATACACCTTAGTACCACTACATTGGGTGGCGAAAGCCACATCTCTAGGGCTAGGCTTGCAAATGCCTCAAGGCAGATAGCCTAGTACTAAACTATGAAACTATGAATTCTAGAATAGCGACACTTATAACCAATTTACATTAAATATAGAGGGCTTAACTAAATAAGAAAAAAAAAATACAGCAGGCTTAGTAACAGCAATATTAAAGTGTTTAAGATATAGTTCCTAGAGAAAGGGTCTTTTTCCAAAATGTAACAGAAAGAAGGTTATGGCACCATATTATTCCCTGTGGAGTGAAAGTCTTCTCTTCTTTTATATCTATTTCTATTGGGTTGGAATATTTCCTTATAAAATTATGTAGGCACCGAGGAGTGAGAAGGGATGGAGTTTTCTATTTAGATGCTCTGTACAGTCTTATGACTACTGAAATTTGTAAAAGCCCCAGGTTTTGGGCTTCATTTAAAAGTAGCCCATGAGGAATGTGGCCTAAGATCCAAATATCTGCCCTTATAGGGATTGTGGATTGCAAAACCTTGCTAGCTAGTTCAGCAGTATTACTCCGTAAACTTCTCACTTGACAGCATTCACAGAATTTATGGTGTTCATCTGTTAGAAGGTTCTGGTATTCTGAGCAAATGCCTGATAACCTTTCCCTACCATGCATGCTGGGGTCCAGTAACCATGATACAACAGCTTTAACTGATGCAGCAATAGTATGGGATAGCTAATAATTGCTTCATAAAGTACAGTTGTGTACACCTACCATAAATGTAGATGTTCGAGTGTCTTCACTGTTGCAGTCATAACTGTGGGGTGCTCCTGCCGGCAGGCAGCCCGAGGTCGGCCAGAATCCCAAAGTCTGGGTCCGGCGTCAGCTGTACAAGCTAGTACCCTGACGTCAGTACGCTCTGGTACATAGTCCTCAGCCGACGCCATCTTCTCCAGCCTTTCTTGCCCTAGATGTCAGAAGTCCCCAATAAAACAAAAATGAATCCAATAAGGAAACACAAATACACCACAAAAGAGAAAAAAGAGGGGATAGGAGGGAGGGAAACACCGACTGCAACAGTGAAGACACTCGAACATCTACATTTATGGTAGGTGTACACAACTGTACTATGTTCTTCATGTTTCACTGTTGCAGTCATAACTGTAGGGTGGAATCCCAAAGCAGTGAAAAAGGGGGAGGAGGCTTTAGACAGAAGAAGGGGAGGCAAGAATACCCTGCAAAACAGCAGAGGCAAAGCCTGCCCTGGTCTTAGAATACAGTGGGAGATTATAGTGCTTGGAAAAAGTATGCACAGAACTCCAAGTGGCAGCTTGCAAGATATCCTTGGTAGGAACTCCTCTGAGGAAAGCTGTAGAAGTGGCAGCTGCTCTAGTAGAATGACTTCTAATGGTACCTGGAAACTGTTTCCCATGATGAGTGTAACAAAATCTGATTCCATAAGCAATCCATTTGGAAATAGTTTGTTTAGAAATAGGTTTTCCAAGAGAACTGGAGGCAAAAGAAACAAACAATTGATTAGACTTTCTGAACTCTTTAGTCTTGTCCGGGTAAAATCGTAACTGCCTGTGTATATCCAATGAATGCAAAATCCTTTCCCCTTTATTTTGAGGATTAGGAAAGAAAGTAGGAAGGTGAATTGTCTGATTTAAAGCCACTTTCGAAATCACCTTAGGCATGAAAGTAGGATTGGTCCTCAAGGATACTCTGTCCTGATGGAAAATAAGGTATGGTTCCACAGCCATGAGAGCTTGCAACTCTGAGACCCTCCTGGCAGAAGTCAATGCCAATAAAAGAACAGTCTTCCAAGATAAAAACTTAATATCTGAAGATGCAGCAGGCTCAAAAGGAGGCAAAGTAAGTTTTTCTAAAACATAATTAAGATCCCAGGCAGGAACAGGAGGGGTCCTGGGAGGCCGCAAATTTTTAGCCCCTCTCAAGAATTGTCTCACCAAAGGATGAGAAAAAACAGGAGGATCAGAATTGAAATGAGCAGAAACAGCAGAAGCATGAACCTTAATGGAAGAAAAGGAAAGTCCTTTAGATAAAAGATCCGAAAGGTACAGCAAAATAGAAGAGAGATCAGGTACCAGAGGATCCGAGCCTTGGTCCTGCATCCAAATACAAAACCTCTTCCATTTAGAGGCATAGGATTTCCTAGTGCTAGGCCGTCTAGCTTCCAGAAGAACATCCAAAACTTGTTTGGGAAGACTAGAGGAAATCAAATTCCTTTGAAGAGCCAAGCTGCCAGGCAAAGGGTCTTGAAATTGGAATGTAGTAACTGACCCTGATGCTGGCACAGAACAGAAGGGTTCAGAGGGAGAATCCAAGGAGGCTCCAAGAACAGGTGCTTTAAAGTTGGATACCAAAACTGTCGAGGCCAATTTGGAGCAATCAAGATGAGGAACTTGGGCTTGTCCTGTTTTATCTTCAGTAATACCCGAGGTAGTAGAGGAAGAGGAGGGAAGGCATATCCTGAAAGGCTTCTCCAGCCGAAGGACAGGGCATCCACTTTCCAAGCTGTTTTGTGGAAGGACCTGGTGCAAAAGCGAGGCAGCTGGTGATTTAGATGGGATGCAAACAGATCTATCTGGGGACATCCCCAAACTGCAGTAATCCTGTTGAATAAGTTGGTGTCTAGCATCCATTCGTGAGGATCTGAAATGTTTCTGCTCAGGCTGTCTGCTAAGAGATTCTGTTCCCTTGGAATGAATTGAGCCTGGAGATGTAGATTCAAATTTAGAGCTGTGTCCCATAAGGCCATAGCTAGTCTGCAAAGTGGGTACGAATGAGAACCCCCTTGCTTGTTGATGTACCACATGACTGTGGTGTTGTCTGTGCGAATTAGCAGAGGCCCTGGTTGCAAAACGTTCTTGAAGGCTAGAAGAGCATTTTGAACTGCCAACACTTCCTTCAGATTGATGTGCCAGTGAAGATGGTCCTTTGTCCAGGTTCCCTGTTGACAATTGTCTAGAAAGTGTGCTCCCCAAGCATAATCCGAGGCGTCCGTGGTCAGGATTTGAGTAGGTTGAGGTAGACGAAAAGACTTTCCTTCATTTAAAGCACATGCCCTGGACCACCAGAGGAACTCCCTCTGGAGGCAGGGGATCAGAGGAATCAGAATATCCAGATCGTGGTAATGCTGTGACCATACACTTTTCAGGTACCATTGAAGCTTTCTCATATGAAGCCTTGCATTTGGAATCAACAGAATGCAGGAAGCCATGTAGCCCAGAGTCTGCAGGAATTTCCTTGCAGTGAGCTGAGATAGAGTTGCCAAGGTGTTGAAAATAGAAGCCAGCTGTGTTTGTTTTTCTGGAGTGAGGAAGGCCCTTTGTAAGGTTGTATTTAAGAGAGCTCCCAAGAATACCATTTGTTGAGAAGGGATCAAATGTGACTTTTTTGTGTTCACTGAGAATCCCAGTAGGAGGAGAAGACGTTGAACAAAGTCCAGATGTTGAAGTAGAAGATCTTTGCTGTCTGCTTGAATAAGGCAGTCGTCCAAATAGGGGTAAATCTGGATTCCCTGAAGTCTGCAATAAGCCACTACTGGTGCCAGGCACTTGGTAAAGACTCTGGGCGCAGTAGATAAACCAAAGGGCAGTACAGAGAATTGAAAGTGCCTCGAACCTGCCCTGAACCTGAGGAATTTCCTGCGTTCCTGCCTGATGGGAATGTGTAAGTAGGCTTCCTTTAAGTCCAATGTCACCATCCAGGTGTCCTGAGATAGCACTGGAATTAGTTGCTGCAGAGTAAGCATCTTGAATTTTGGAATTTTCAAAAAGGTGTTTAACACAGAAAGGTCCAGAATAGGTCTCCATGAGTTTTGTTTTCTTGGAACCAGAAACAGTCTTGAATAAAAACCTCTTCCCATCTCTGAGAGAGGAACAGGCTCTATGGCTCTCATGGCCAGAAGAGCATCCACTTGATTTAAGGCCTCTGACCATAGATGTTTTGGCAGATCTGGCCAACCGTAAGCCCTTGGCAAAGTATGAAAGTGGAATTTGTAACCTTTTAAAATCACGTCCAATACCCATCTGTCCTGGGTAATATGAGTCCAATTTCTGTAAAAAAGAGACAGTTTTCCTCTGAGAGGGGCATCCAGGTGAAGGGGTCCTGCAGCCCAACCTAGAGAGTCACTGAGTTTGCTTTCTTTGAGATTGGGATCTGTCTTCTCCCCTTCTAGGTGAAGAAGCAGTCCATTGTCTAGATCTGTAAGAGGCCTGACCTTGGCCACGACCTCTGGAGCGTCTATATCTTCCCCTTTGAGGCCTATCAGACGTGGGAAAGGACCAATTTTTGGAGGGCCAATTCCTGGAAAATCTAGGAGGCTGAACTTGCAAGAAATCTTTTACAGTCTGCATAGATTTTGCCTTTTCTTCCATCTTTTTAATAACTTCCTCAGCCTTAGATCCAAAAAGAACATCATGTTGAACAGGGGCATCTAATAACTTAGCCTTAACCTGTTCAGGTAAACTTTGTTCACGGAGCCAGGCATGTCTCCTGATAACAGTACCAGAGGCTGCAGCCCTGCAAGAAGCATCCAAAGCATCAAAACCACAATGTAAACTATGTTTGTTCACTTGTTCAGTAGCATGCAAAACATCCTGAAGTTCCTTATCCTCTGCACATGCAGGAAGGGAAGCAAGCTTTTGCTTTAAAACAGACAAAAGAAATTGCTGATACTTAAACATATGAAACTGGCAATTTAAAGCCCTTACAGATAGGGTATCAGAAGTATATACCTTTTTTCCCCACCTGTCTAAAGCATGAGAATCCTTCTCAGAGGGAATAGGATTTTTAGAAGAAGCAACCTTAGCAGCCTTAGAGCCCTGAGAAATAGTTTCAGGATCCGCAGAAGGGTTCTTAAATAAAAATAAATGAGAGTCAGGAACCCTATAAAATCTATCAGGCTTAGAAGGAGCAGGAGGCATGGAATCAGGATTCAAATTAGCCTCAGAAAAAGCATCATCTACAATGTCCAAAACAGGAGGGATAGCTAAAGGCCTATGCTGAGGAAGAAGAAGAAATTCTCTAAGCCTCTTCTTGGAAGCAGAATACTCCTGACCTTCCCAATGAAAATGTTCCCTCATCTCATGCAAGGTTTCCCCAAAAGAGAAATCTTCAGGCGGAGAGGCCGAGGGTAAGGAGCCCTCAGCATCCGAATCCTCATAAGGAGGAAAAGAATAGTCCTGATCTGAGGAAGAGACAGAAGATATAGAAGCCTGGTCAGAGGAATCCAGAGGAACATCCTGTCGAGGCCTTTTTTCAGGAGGGGGGTGAGAACCCCTAATCATTGTAAGCAAATCTTCAGCCATCTTTAATAATTGCTTCTGTGTCCTGGGAGTAGATTCAGAAGTAGCTTGAGCAGGAACTTTAGACTTAACAGGAGTCTTTGTCTTTACCTTTGAAATAGTGATGCGAGTAGGCCTGAAACCCCCCTCAGAAGCCGGTACCTGCACAGCGGTTCCAGACCCATCTGAGGGAGCGACGTCCGAAGGTCCTGCAGCAGTTAAAATAGTAGGCCTTGATGGCTCCCCATGGGAGTCCGTATCGGCCATCGGTTCAGAAGTGGCGGACGACAGGGGCTGCAAAAGCGCCTCACTGACGACAGCCGAACCGGACGCTGGCTCCAGCTGCAACGAGTCCTGTTTGGACCTCGGAGGCCTGTCTTTGTCTTTGCGCTTCTTTTGAATTCTGGTAGTGTCCGACGACATTCTATAATTGAAGCGTCTGCCAAAATAATTTAGAGCCCAATCGTACCTGCGCTTCATAGTACGAGAGTTGAACCTGGCACAGAACCGACAACAAGAAACGTCGTGATCAGGGCCTAAGCAAGGTAGACAGTAAGAGTGGAAATCTTTATGAGGTATTTGTTTCCCACACGTTATATAATTATTAACTTTTTCTGACATCGGAGGAACAAGAAAAAGATTCCCCAACGGGGTACTTAGCTTTGAGAAGAGAAGTAAGAACTTCGGACCAACAACAACAAAATACGCTGTTCGTAAATCGCCAACCAACGACTTGCGAGCTGCTTTCCACCGCACGGCAAGAAAGACTGGAGAAGATGGCATCGGCTGAGGACTATGTACCAGAGCGTACTGACGTCAGGGTACTAGCTTGTACAGCCGACGCCGGACCCAGACTTTGGGATTCTGGCCGACCTCGGGCTGCCTGCCGGCAGGAGCACCCCACAGCTATGACTGCAACAGTGAAACACGAAGAACATCATTCTCTTATGCTGAAGGTATAATATCTGGGGTGGTAGGACTAAAACTAGTAATAAATCCAGTCAGCCTTTTGTTACATTCAAAAAGTGTTGTTTTTGAAAATAAAATGTAAATAGAAGATGTACTAACACTGCAAGATAGTTTCAAATGGGGGTAGAAAATACTGAAAACTTGTTGATGTGTAAGTGTAGGTCAGGTTAAACGAAGATAGTGGAGAAGAGAAAGTGTGTATCAGTTGTAAGTATATCCAGACGCCAATGGGCAAAAGGTTACAAGAAGTTTTCAGGGATGAGAAGGTGCCAAAGTAAGATTTGTCAGCTACTTTACTTAATAGCTGATGTATCCATTCCAAGCCTTTATTTAACCAAATCTTCCACATGATTGGCTTATTTTCTGTCAAAAGTAAGGGGTTGCCTCAGATTGGTGTAAGGTTATCCCAGAGCTCAAGATCTAGATTATAAGCATATAGATTCCTAAGGGTTTTATTAGCCACTGCTAGGGTGTACCAACCTAATAACTGTGGAGGTAATTTCTTTCAGTAGCAGAGAATGACTGTGGTGGAAGAATTATTCAATAAGCCTGCTTCCAGTTTGGTTCCTAGTGGTGGAGAGGAGGGGACAGACACAAGGTAGGGGAGGCATGTGGCAGCTTTGGCTCTATGGCATATGTCTGGAAGGCCTGCTCCCCCATATCTCCTAGATAAGTACAGACATTTCTTTGAAGTGTTCTTCCTTTTCTTAGCCCAAATGAACTGGGTCATTAAGTTTCTAAGTTTTGTCAACCATTTACAAGAGCTTGGAACAATTAAGTGTCATAAGACATATAATAATTTAGACCAAAACATCATTTGTAACACTGAAATTCTAGTCCACCAAGAAAGCCAGACTTTCCTGTATGAGTGAACCTGAAGAAACGTAGATTCCTGCAAGGGTTGCAGTTTCATTGTTAACATATGAGTGTAGTTTAGGCTTAATATTAACCAAATATTTTGTTGGATGCTTACACCATTGTAAGGGAGGTGACCATCTGGAGTGTTGAAGATGAAGTGCATTGTTGTTGGCTGGGAAATGCACTGTTCATACCCAAGTAGGAGTAAAATAGAGAGAGTAGGGTTAAAAGATTTAGGATGCCCTTCTGAGGGCATTCAGCCAAAAGGAGGAAACCATCAGTAAAAAGAAAGATGTGAGATTCTATACTGGACATCTCCCAACCCTATAGGTCTGGCACTTTTCTGATTAAAATGGCTAAATGTTCAATAATTAAAAGGAATAAACAGGGAATAAGTGGAAAGCCTTGGCCGATACCATTTCCCAAGAAAAATGGAGGAGAGATCATCCTGTCTGTAAAAATGCATGTATATTGTTATACAGAGCTAGTATTCCCTGGATAATACTAGAAGGGAGATTGAATTTCACCAAAACAAATCAAAGGTAGTCCCACCTAACTGAATCAAAGGCATTCTCAATGTCCACTAAGATGCCTGCTGCTGGATTCCTATATGCTTGACTGCTTGCAGATATATCGTGATCATGTACTACACTTGTCTTGCTTGGTTAGCATGCATTAAGGAGGTTAGGACTCTGTTTGGCCTGGTTGGCATATAATTTTGTTTCAGTATTGATTAAAGATATTGGTCTGTAATTGCTAACAGAAGTATGGTCCTCATCTGGATTTGGGGGGATAGTAATGCATCATTCCTTGGATGTTAAGGGCAAGTCCCCTGATTCTTTGAAGTTGAACAGCTGAACCAGGATAGGGGCTAAATGACATGATAGAATTTTGTATAGGCCAGATGTTTGACCATCTGGGCCATGTGCTTTTTCAACTGCAGTAGCTTTTAAAGTCATAGTTATTTCAAGCAGAGTTATGGGCTTGTTTAGGCTGCATCACTGTTCTGCAGATAGCAGAGGAAATTATAAATTTTATAGGGAAGGAAGGTTGGTCAATCATCTAATCTAGAGAGGAAACTCCTGTAGAGTTAATATCAAGTATAGAATAACATTTTATAAATTCTATATTAATTTCCTCCGGATTTGTTGTTATTCTACCATTGAATGATTTAATACATTCAATTCTAATTTTAGCTCTGTTGTTATAGCTTATAAGCTAATAATTCCCCAGGCTGATTCAAGTGTGTCCAAACTTGAGTAGCGGCATGCTTTAGGTACAGGGAGGACCTTTATGAATAAAGCTCATTTAGTTAGTGGTTAAAACCTTTATATCTTTGCAAGAATGTTTTGTCTTTAAATTTAGAGTGCCTTACCTGTTTAAACTGCAAGCTTGAGATTCTAGGTCAGTGATTTGTCTTTCCAAGTTCCCTCCTTACCTAGATTTTGCAGCTGCAGAGATATCTTTAAGATTAAGCATAAACGTTTTCCACCAGGTGAAAGGGGGCATTGATGAAAAGGGTCTGTGTAATAAAAAGGTTATCACTTCTTGCCGTATAAATTCAATCAAGGACTGGTCTGATAAAATAAGGGGATCTAAATGCAACATCATGCCAGAGTTGGATTGGCAAAAAGTTTAATTCAAGGGCTAGCTTCACACCTAAATGGTCCAAAAAGGGACATGAGGAAGTTTCATAGGTAGCAGAAATGGTAATAAGACAGAGGAGTAAAGGCTATGCTCAAGTTTCCTACTGTTCCCACTAGCATGGGTAGTAGAAGTGTAGCCTGGGTCTAGAGGGAAGAGATTCCTCCATGCATCATGCTGTTGGAAGTCAGTAATACACTCTAATAATAATATTTTGACCTTTGATATGCCTTTCTATGCTGAGACAGGAACCACCCAAAATAATAGGTAGATGCTAGCAAATAAAGTGTTCCAAGGAAGAAAACAGTGAAGCAAGAAAGGAATGGGAATCATAATTAGAACCATATACTGAGCCTAGCCCTAATTACCCTTCTTGATTTTTTAATTTAGCAGGGACCCACTGACCCTCTGAGTCATCGATTTGATATGTTACTTGCCAGCCAAGTCTACGGTGTATTAAAATTGGAATGCCTTGCTTAGCTGTTGTCTTGTGGGCCCAAAATTTTGTCCAGAGAGTGACTGTCTTTCCCTCAAGTTAATCTCTTGAATAAATGCAATCTTACACTTCCTAACATGCAGCCAATGCCTGGAAATGCTTGTTTTCGTCTTAGAACATAGCCTTTTAAAATTAAGACAAAGAACATTTAAAACTGTCATAACCACAGCAATTTATAACAGTACAAAGAAAAAAGTGTAATAAATTCTGTTAAAATTAATAAATCTATAAAGATATATAGAATATGCACTGTAAGGCAACAATAATGTCACTATAATTAGGTGGGTAGACCACTTGAAGGAACAAGCTTGTCAGGTAAACGGCACTGCCGCACCCATGGGTAAAACACACACAGCCTTGTGTTTGCATAAAATTATCAAGAAATAATGGCATAAGAATACTTGTTCAGTTTTTAGAGTGCTTTGATTTAGGTTTCCTTGGTTTTCTAGGAGCATTATCCTTAGATGAAACTGGTGTTTTCCCCAAGTTATTCAGAAAAAAAAACTTGTGCACAGATTTATTCTTTTTTGAGTTGTCCAATGGTGATATGAATGCTTGCTGCCTGCTACGGGTGAGAGCATCCTCTATAGCTATACAGTTATTGATATTATGATCACCAGCTGACAGGGGGCTGAATTTATTACTAGTAGGAAATGGAAATATCTGTCTGGATATATCTTTATGTACCAGTTTGTCTGACGAGTTTGCATCTCTGGATACACCATTTTTTATCAGACAGGCTGGTGACAGTCTTACCTGGGTTAGAAGAAACAACTACTAACTTGTCTGGATGAGTAGATGATTTGCATCTGAGAGGTACGTCTTGAAGGATGGGTGTGGACTGTGTAGTGTCCATATTGGTTGCCTCAGACTCCTTTGTTTAATGACAGCTTCTGTAGAATTGTCCCAGAAACAGATCATTGCAGAAATTGCAGGGCCTGATCTACAGATGTGATGAAGTGTTTCTGTTTACTGAGCACAATGGTCAAGATAGCAGGATACTTAAAATACTTTGAGATTTTGTTTTGTATAGTAAAGTGAGCACGCATGTGCAAAGTCCTCTCCTTTTAGTAGAGTGTGCATGAAAGACTTTGCAATAGTCTAACTTTCTGTCCTGCCAGCAATAAATTCCCTGCCTTCCTTCACTGTGCTTAATAGCAGTTCATTTTTAGCAAAGTTTATAAGTTGAAAGGGGAAGAGCAGTTTAGTCAAGGTATTGCATGCAAGGATCTGTGTGCACATTCAGTTTTGATATGATTATTCAAATTTAAGACTTCGGGAGGTATTTCTGTAGGAAGAAATGTGACTCATTACTTTCAGAGATTTCTCTTAGGCAGAAGCAAGTAGTTTTTTCTGATTGTTTTCAAGTTTGTTCAGCTGCTGCTTTAAATATTGAATAGTTTGTATTTGTTTGACCATCTCCTGCTGCAAGGTCCGAATTGCTGCCACATTCACAGAGGTAATGAAGTGAGGAAATTCTGATTTGTATGTAAATGCACAGATATTATCTGTAGGACTTGTAACTAGCTCCTTTATCTCTGTGGTAGTGGTTAGGACTTGATTAGGCAAGGCCGTTAATAGTGTCTAGCTAGCATTCCCAGGCCATTGTGCTCTCATTGGTAGTCTCCGAAGTTACAGCTATAGTTGCCAGATAACAATGCAGTTCTAACAAACACTTACTTTACACTAGAAAGCTTTGGGAGGAAAGGATTTAACAGATAATTTCAATGCTTAAGCACACAAAGCTCGACGTTCCCTAATTATGCTGCTGCCATAGCCCTTGCTAGCTCCGCCCTCTGTCAATGCAATGCTGAGTCAAGTGCATAAGTGAAAGTAGTAAAAATAACTGATAAACAATGATGCAGGGTAAGAAGTGTGAATCAAATGTACAATGCAGGGGGTGACTAGGAGGCAAACAACATGGATTCAGTCATAAAAGATGAATCATGGGACAGGATGCCTTTAGAGAGGTATAGCATTACCTACACCTATCTAGGGGTTATCCAAATAATTCCAGATATGTAAAGAGTGAACCTTTAGATGGATCTGGATACAGGATCTGCTTTGTCTATGATTATCTGTCAGTAAGACTGAGAAATTATTTCACCCATACCACTGGATAAGTTGGAAGTGTTACTACAGAATTACCCAGGTGAAGAAGTGTCTTCAATGTAAAATAAATGTGCCTTCAATATATGAAAAATTCTGAAACTCTCCTTGTATACACGTGACATAACATCAACTGTTTTTGAAAAAGTGCAGGTAAGAACAAGCTGAAATGGCATCTGCAAGGGAAAACTGTCCACCAGTGGGTAGGTACAGTAGGACATGTTCACATCTCAGAAGATTTTGCATGTATTCATAATCGGTTAGTAAAGACAGCCCAGTTTACCTTGCCAAGAACTGAACATACTTCTGCATCACTAATGGATGGAGGCATGATTCTCAAAAAATTTCCTGATACATGTGTAATTACAGAAAGAAACTGAAGAGTTGTTCAAGAAATAACAAAATGGCTGTTCCGATATAACCAGCTGATTTTCAGCATGCAGTATGCATCTATCTAAGTACTCCAATGAGGCTAAACTAAAGAATAGTATCAAGCTGAAAGCCAGCTGATAAGAACAAGTGATGAAGATACTCTGAATAACCTAAGAGATTGGCTCAAAAACATGGATTTTGAACAAGGATATTGTATAGTTTTAAAGATAACATCTCGTGTGGCTGACAAGAATAAACTACATGTTATATGGTAAAATGAAGGCAGGCTTTGCAAGTCAAAAAGATACCTAGATCTCAGAACATGCCACAGTTATGGCCATAGTTAGGTCTGAAAAACTATTACCACATGTTTCTATCAAAACTCCCAAGTATATTACACCGACCTTATGGACTGCTACCTAATCAGTCTGTATGGAAATGGATTGAAGTCTATGAGCAGACCATCAAGGGAATAAATAAAATGTTTAAGTTGTACAAAGCACTTATTTGCTTTTATCTGTTTCTGCCTATCATGTTACCATGTGATGCTTCAGCTTAAGAAATTGGTGCTGCTCAAGCACATACACTTCAGGAACATGAAGAGAAACATGCTGTATTTCCTTCAAGTTTATGGAGTAAAGAAGAATGTAAATATGATGTGTGTGTGGGGGGCTTCAGCCTTGCCTGCAAAAGTAAGACGTTTAACCAGTACCTTTACAACGAACGATCTGGACTGATTAGAGAAGACAGCCACTGCTAGCTATATTCAAACCACGAAACAGAAGATCTACTGTGACTGAAGACAATCAGTAATCTCTTCTTCTTCTTTCGGCTATTCCTGGTTAGGGGTCACAACAGCGGAACAATTTTCCGCAGAACGATTGGCAGTGGTGTTTTACAGTGTCAAGTTGCCAGCCTGGCATCCAACCTTTCACAAAAGGCACATATATGCACACACTCACACCTAGGGCCATCTTAGAGTGTCCAATCCACCTACAGCATGTCTTTGGGATGTGGGAGGAAACTGGAGCACCCAGAGGAAACCCACACAACCACAGGGAGGTCATGCAGTCTCTGCACAGAAGGCACCCAAAGACAATCAATAACACTTGTCCTTTAAACTAATGGTACACTTGTATGATATTAATTGTAAAGGAATAAAGTAATGCATAAATTCATATAAGCAGACAACACTTCTGTATGAAAAGCCTGAGGAACAAACAACCACAGCTATAATAGAACTGTAGTACATAACATTAATTGCAGTTACTTAAACCCAACAGAAATATACGTAAACTTCTGTACATCTACAGTGCATCTCTAGCTTAGAACAAACTACCTAACTACATTAGAAACACTGCAAATACTGCTCAATTTAAAAAGCAACAAAACTCTTCCTCTTTAGCTTATGGATCTGTCCTTGCCTGGAACCTACATAAACCCTCCCATCCTTCCGATCTTACCTCACATCATTCAACTCACTTCTCTCCCTCTCATACAACTTCATGGTTACTTTGTCTATCTATCTCCCATTATAGGTAGCTTTACTAAACTAGTAATGTCACTACTAAGTATCCACTGCAACTATCAACAGTGTAATTATGTATGTATGTATTGCATTCTACTTTTGTTGTTACTAAAACTCTTAGAGGTCAATGACTCCTTCTGCCTCTATCTTTTACTTTCCTTGACTCATTCAGTAAATACATTCTGTATACTTTCAAAGATGCCCTTTCTTTCAATTGTAACTTTTGAAATTGTATTTGTATACACAATCTTTTTTTTTTTAATACTCCTGGTTGTATTACTCACTCTAACTACTATGTATAACCTAGAATACATCATTCTATGCTACTATGACTTTTTATATGCAATTATCCTGGAGCTTTTCTCTTCGGGTCTCCACTGAATATAGGCTTCTAGCTCAATTGAACCAACCCGGTTAACAAATGTCAAATAAATAAATAAATACCTGTATTAAATGTTGCTATAGGGAGAATCTGTTAATAGGATAAAACCGAAAAACTGCAAGGATTGTTTATAATCAAGAACTAATAACCTATTAAACTTGGCCATTGTTTTTATGGAACATCTAAAATCTACAGCATAAATCATAGAAAAAAAAATGAAGAAATGCTATGCTGGTCCAATAAAGAATTAAAGAGACTGTATCTCTTGTTTTACACTGCTTTTGTGTTTTCTATAGCATAAAAAGTCTGTGCGACTCCAACATGAAAATTTCAGTCAAGCCACAATCCACATTGCTGGATATTATACAAGAGAGGTACCTGAGGAGAGTAAAATGCTGTTCCTTGCTCAAGGTTTTATGTTGAACCCTTGTACAAATTAGGAAACTGAAGACCTAGCAACACAATTGCAATAGGTACTTACTTTTCAACCATTTAGTGCAAGGAAATTTGGTCAAAGCTACAAATAATGGGGGGGGGGGGGCAACTGCCCACAAATAGGGACAATTTTAAATACTGCTCCTATAAACACACGAAGTTCACAAAGTAACAGGTTTTGCATTAGCACGAATTTCTGAAGGGTACAAAGTTTGACACTCCATTATTTTCTAACTTCAGTCCTCAATGATTTGACAGAAAACAAAAAAATTATGAAGAACAGATAAAAATACTAGGTAAATATCTTGAACTGAGAGGCATCATTAGGTATTTTGTAGTCTCTCTGCTATTAAAAAGTTAACATGATTACTGTAAATATTTTACTAGACGTCTACTCACTTTTCCATGAAAGATGGATCTAGGTGTCTTGCTCCATATCTTTTTAGCTCGACTGCTTTGCAAGGTTAAATTTACAAAAAGCTTTTCAACTACTGAGCTGTAAGGATTAGTTTACCCACTGATATTTTTTTATTACATTCTTGGTTTCTTATCAAGGTTGCTAAATCATACTACCTACTATTTTTTGTTAACATGCAACATTTTTAATTCTGTTTACAGCTTTGCAGTATGATTTCAAGAATTCAACAAGCAGCTGATGATGATGATGGAAAACTGTGAGTACCTTGCAGCTGACAGTAAACATGTTAGTGAGATGAAATCATATTTGTTTACTGAACTATTTTAACAAATTCTTACTCAGTATGACAAACTTGTAAAACACTTTGTGGCATTTGTTATGCAAGTCTGTGAAATCGCCATGGAGAAAAAAACATAAATTAGTATTTCAAAATTCTAAAGCCTAGCCATAGTCTAAAATGCATTAAAGGAAAACTGCACCCACAGATTAAAAAAAATATTTCATCATGGTTTGGTGTTTCCTACATTTTAACACCACTCTGGGACTATTTACAGGTTTTTTAATATTTTTATATGTAATTTCTGAGTCTGACCACATGGAGTCTGGCATCTTGAGGTAATTCTGATTGTTTAGTCTGCCTCCAGGTATCCCACAATCTAGTGCTAGTCTGTAAAAAGTTAAATCACACAGGTCTCTTTCTTCCTAAAGCTCCTGTCACTGCATTGATTTTGCATGTATACACTGCTGCCTTTCAGTCAGTTAGTTTTAAGTAACATTTAATGCTGTTCAATGACTACTTCTTAACTACCTCAAACTCCTCAAACTTACCACTGCTCACAAACTCATATTCAAAACCTCTAGTTGTCCCAGTCTGTCCACCTCTTTAACCCCCTATATTTCCAACCGCTCACTTAGATCAGAAAACTGCAATCTTCTAAACATATATAAACTTCTTTGACCACCTGGCCACCTACTATTATATTGCTCCTTGGCTAAACTCTGGAATTCTCTTCCTGCCTCCCTTTGAAATATTCAAAGCTACTCAAACTTCAAAACTCTTCTCCAATCACACCTCTTCTCAAAGTGAGAATGTTTCTGTACCCCTACCACATAAACTCCTCAATACCATCTCCCAAGCACTATAAATCTTAACCCTCTACCACAGTGCTCTCTTACCTTTTGCCTCTACTTTGTCTCCTATCCTTTGCCTCTACCTCCTCTCCTGTACCACATAAACTCCTTCCTAACCCACTCCTTTCTTCATAATAAACCATCCTTTACCTCTCACACCTCTCCTTCTTCTCTCTGTCCTGTCCTCATATTTCTAACTCTGACTTCCAAAAAAAAAAAAAAACTTTTTATTCTATACATAATGTTTATATACATTTTTCAACTGAAGTGCCTATACTTTGTATAATGTTTACACTATTTGAGTCTCATTTTTTTGTAAATCTTTACCTAGAACTAGAAATGTCTTTTTTTAACTACCTGCATATTATATTTGTATGCTTCCACTGTTCTACTACTTTATAACTTTTGTATAATTGTCTATATTCCTCTGGAGCTTTTCTCCCTGGGCCTTCACTGAAAATAGGCTCCTCCAGGCCGAGTGGACTATCCTAGTCATCAAACTGTAATAAATAACAAATAAAAACACAAAAAAATTTTTTTGTAAATCTTTACCTAGAACTAGAAATGTCTTTTTTTAACTACCTGCATATTATATTTGTATGCTTCCACTGTTCTACTACTTTATAACTTTTGTATAATTGTCTATATTCCTCTGGAGCTTTTCTCCCTGGGCCTCCACTGAAAATAGGCTCCTCCAGGCCCAGTGGACTATCCTAGTCATCAAACTGTAATAAATAACAAATAAAAACACAAACTGTGCAAATGCCACATAACAGACTTTCAAAGTGCTTTTTATTGCTGCTGCTTAAAATGGCTAAACTGCAGTTTTTTGTGAAGCCTGAATTCTACTACTTTGACTCATCTCTCATCCCCCTTCACTTCTAACTTCCCTAGCTGTTAAAGTGCTAAGGGTAATTTGAGCTATTACCTGCTGTGATTGACAGATACATCCATGGTAGTGCAGCGGTAGCGTTGTTGCCTCACAGCAAGAGGGTCTCCCGTTCGATTCTCGGCTGGAGTGTGGGGAGTGCCTTCTGTGTGGAATCTGCATGTCCTCCCCGCGGTTGGGTGGGCGTTTGAAAGACATGCATAAATGGGCATGCCTTCGTTGAAGGTTGAACGTCGAGCTGGCACCTCGGTGTTCATGAAAATCTACTGCCAATCATTAGCGGACCAGAGTTCCACTGTGGCGACCCCTAACCAGGAAAAGACGGAAGAAGAAGAACAACAACAACAACAACAACCTGCTGTGATTGACAGCTCACAGCAGGAGACTTGACTCATGTACTGTTTCCTTGTTCTAGCCTTTACTTTCTGTATGGGTAGGGGAAGGACCAGGGAGCTGTGACATCACAGCATGGGTGGGTTTTTAGGACTGTCATGGTGATGTCAGTTTGGGGAGGGAATTGGCCAGGAAACTACCTATATTCAGTGGCCTTGATGATATCAATGAATTGGAGACTTTTCCAGGGCAGGATAAAAGTTTTTTGAAAGTGAAACCACCACAGTACAGTAAGGTACTGTTCTAGTAGAGAGAAACAGTCTATTTAAAATATTTTAAATGCTGTATTGTTGTTTATTTATAGCAGGGACAGTAAATAGGGAGAAAAAGGACAGAGAAGTTGATCATTTAATAATAGAATCCCGTTGCTGTCCTTTAATGACAAATACTTGATTCTTTCCTGTAATGCGCTACCTTTTTTCATAGGAGCTGCTGGAAAAGTTTTGTGAAGTAAAGTAGAGCTGTGGTTTAACAAAAATTATTGAAAATATTGAATGCCATCTTGGTTTTATGTCTTTGAAACCGATGCCTGCTTGAGTAAGACTGCACCCAACTACACATGGAAAGTTTAACAGTGATTTCCAGAATCCAAGGTTTTTCATAAATACTTGCATAATTAAGTTTTCTACTGTTTATACAGATCAATCATAAACCACTGACTGCCTTGTTAATTGAAAAGACTGTTTAATAAGGGTTCAGCACTAGGCAATGTTTCTGAGTGTATATGAGCATGGTTCTCAACTCTCTGGTACTTGCTGGAAAATACCAAATTTTGCAATAAAAACAACAGGGTGCTATGGAATTTCAACTGGCTCCTTTAAATTATGACTTTTTTTATACAGAGTTCGACCTATGCCATCTGTAGCCCACTGCTCATGTGACTCATCACCAAAAGGGACAATTAGCAAGAGTGTTTTGTTTTTTGCTGGAACAGAAATTAAAAGAAAACATAAACTGCAGGTAATGCTGTTTGGGATGTTGTTTTTAATTGTGAGTCTTGGGTTGGATGTGTCTTTTTCTGTTCTAGTAGTACTGAAATCAACTGTTTTGGATCAGGACACTGTTTAGCATCTGCCTGATAATCTGTCATCTTTCTACACAGTGTCACTGTGTCTACTCATTTAATTCAATAGTTCTTGCCTGTTGTCCCAGGAAAAAAGGTATTTCTGCCCAGTGAGCTCAACTGGTTAGCAAGTTGAGAACAGATAAATAATAATACCAGTAATACCAGCAAATAGGTTATTAGACTCATTCTAGTCGAATTACAGTTTTTTTGAATAGATGTCATTCGAGATGCAGTTCATACTTAAAATAGCAGAAAGGTGTGGAATTCTAACCTTGAACGGACTCCTGAGTATACTTTCATAGCAACACATTCTCAAATGTCAGGAAGATAACTTATTTGTTCAAAACAGATCTTCATATGGGACACTGCATCTTTTTGCAGGCTTAAATCAGTTGCTGAATAAAGTATGAGTCATAAACATGCTTAACTTTGTACAAAAAATCAAGTTAATCCAGGGAAGAGCATGGTTAAATCTGAAGGCAAATTCATAGCTATTTGTGACCCTTTGAGAAGTATCAGTCTCCGTGTGAGTAACCACTACTCATACTCCATGCACACACATATACAAAGGAGACTACCATACAGAACATTGATCACTGGTATTAAACAAAGGACAGCAGTGATGCCCTAATCATAATTCTAGATATGTACTACCTCCTTTCCGAAGATATCACTGCGGAAGTCTTCAGTTGATCAAGTCATCCCATTGACTTTCTTTCTTACTGGTACCAGGGCTGACCTTACTTGAAACAGCACCCTAACCAAATGGATCCATGATGCCCTGCCACCACTACCCACTGCTTACTCCATTTTGCACATCATCTTGTGTGTATGTCCCCCCACCCAATTCTGGCTTTCCATGCCATACAGATTACTTTTTTCTCCTTTTCTTAGTGTGTCTGTCTTCACAATTTTTTCCAGCAGCCATTCTTTCATTCAACACATCCTAGCTAAGTATAAATGCACTCTAATAGCTGTGGATAAAATAACTGAATTAGGACATGAGTCTGGGGGCCACCAGGCCCTCCAGAAATAATGGGGGTTTTAAATGCTTGGAAGTGCATTTTATAGTTAAACAACCTTTTTCATCCAACGATGGCCTGAGCAAACAACATGACTAAGGAAGGAAATTCAGTTTTACACCTCAGCACTGCTTTGTCCTGCATCATCTAACTGACCAATACTACCCTGTAACGACTATGGAAGAATTAACTGAATTTAGCCAAGGGTCTGGGGGAACAAAACCTCGAGGGTTCTACATGGTCTGAGGTGCATTTTTGACTTTTTTTAAAACTACCTTTTCATCTAGTGATGGCCTAAACAGAACTCATGACTAATAAAAGAAATTCAGTATTACACTTCAGTTTTGCATTTTCCTCCATCCTTTCAATATGCCATAACAGACTAAGGCAATGCTATAATAACTACTTATAAAGTTAAATAAACTGAGGTTCTGGAGGCCTAGCTAGGTCTCCATAAGCCATGGAGCTACATATTCCGAGAGGTGCATTTTAGACCTTTTTTTTCAAACTTTTGATTCAGTTCTAGCCTAGCAAAAATCAAAAGAAAAGGAAAGAAACTGTATTATCATAGAAAGCTCTAGGGCCATTACAAGCCTAGGCAAGTTCCCACCCGTATTTCCATGATCAGCACCTATCCTCCCTGTCCAAGAGGGACACAGGTGGAACCACCCAGGGTGAATTTATGGTCACCCATTCAATTGTCCAAACTGCATTTGAAGAGGGCCAATGAGGTGCTCTGTTTGACATGAAGTTGGGAGTCTGTTCTAAAGATGTGGTAATCTCTGGGAGACAAATCTGCCCCTCTAGCAGGTTCTATTAATGTCACTTACGAGTCAAGGTCTTTAGAGCAAGTAACCTGTGTACCATTTGACTTACAGAGATGCAGCATTTCCAATAAAGCAGGGTCAGCAATAGCCTTGTATGTAAGGCATAGATTGCTACTGAGCAGTCTGTATGAAACAGAATAAAGTGACAGTGTTTTCATACGATCCACATAGGACAGATGCTGAAGACCTAGAATTTTCCTTGTGAGGAACATTTCTGGTCTTTCCAGTTGGTGCAAGTGCTTGGAAAGGTACATACCAAAAGGGGCATTGTACTCAATTATTGGCCTGATGTGGGAAGAGTGCAGGGAGGTTATAACTTATTTTTTTTCTGGAGGCAATGCCCTTACTTATGAGATGAGCAATATAAAATGCCCTTCTTACCACTGTGGAGACATGGTGGTCAATGGTAAGGTTGCTGTCAACTCCCCTCTGAGTGGGTACTTAAGGTGTTGTTATTGATGTGGTAGTTAGTAGGAACAGTGCCCTTACTGAAAGGCATGATAATACATTTTTTTGCACTAGGGTTAAGGCCATGACTTTGGCACCAATTATTTGTTTGTGAAAGACCCTCTTGTAGGATGTTGACATCATCTGGGAATTCTATGACTGCTCCCAATTTGCAGTCATCAGCAAACTTGGTCAGCCACAAACCTTTAGTTTTTGCTTGTACTTCAGAGAAACAGATTTCAAACAGTAAAGGTCCCAGGACTGATCCCTGTGGAACACCACTGCTTACAGGTCTGCTGTTGGAGGTGAATTCCCCTATTTTGACTATATGGGTTCTATCAGCAAGCCAGTTAGTGAAGCATCTAACCACATAAGGGCCAATACCTATCTGGGTGAGTTTGTCAATGATGCCTGATTGGGAGATTGTGTCAAATGCCTTGGATAAGTCTAGGTAGGCTGTATGCATAGATTTTCCCTTGTCCAGGGCATTGGTGACTGTCTCAGAGGTCCACCAGGTTTAATAGGCATTATCTCCCTTTGACAAATCCAAATTGAGTAGGGTCAAGTGTTTGGAGATTACCTATATCTTTGTTGATAAGGTCCATGACAATTTGGTCCATGGCCTTGCAGATAAGGCTAGTCAGGCTAATAGGTCTACAGTTCCTGGGGTCAGTGGAAGCACCACCTTTGTGAAAGGGAATAACGATGGCCATTTTCCATTCAGCTGGGAAGAAGCTGGTGCTCAGACTATGACTGAAAGGAGTACTTAGTCATGTTGCTAATTCCTATTTGAGGTCATATAGGACGTAGCCTGGGATGTTATCAGGTCCCATAGATGCTGTTTTCCTGACCTCAGAGAAGGGGTTAATGACCTGCTCTTTAGAGATACAAGGTAAAGGATGGGTGATAGGGATGTCATGGAGTAGGTGTGGTGGGGACAGGGGAGTGAAGTTTTCAAAGAACCTGTCTGGCAATAGGTTAGCTATGTCCAGAGGCCCAATTTGTATCCATGGCTTAATGCACAAAGCTGGCAAAATATTAGCTCATAATAAACTAAGAAGACAAATGCTTGTGAGAATACATATCACACCTGGGAATAGTACCTCCCTCCCTACACCTCTCAAAAAAGTCATCTTCTGTGTATCCCTCTCGTGTTAGATTGGGATAAAGTGAAGACACATATGGCCACAGTCATATATTTTGAGTTGCTGCTGTCATACATAGATACAGCATGCCTCTTCTTCCCTACACTTAGATGTAACCCTCTGGTGTCATGTCTAAGATGAACCTGAAGAAATACATAGATCACAACATATTTCAACTTGTTGAGGTCAGACATGTATAAACATCATGCCTCCATAACCTCCTCCCAAAGACAGGCACCTTGCAAGTGTAATGATCACAGTAATGTGTCACACCTGTTCCTCCTATATATATGGTATAGTGACCTTATGTGTATACCTCTGACGTTTGTGACAAAAGTTAAAGAAATATTGACCACACTGACCCCAGTCCAATTCAAGCTAAAGTGACCTGTGCACACCTCTAAATTTTGGGAGGAAAATTAAAGTAATAATGATATCACTCCAGCCCTCCATGCAAGCTACAGTGACCATGTGTGCACATTTCTGAGCAGGGTCAATCTTAGTTTAGAAGTGGTTCAGGGCAGAGGCCACAAATAAGCCTGTTTAAAATCTACTTGCACATTCTTTGGGAGTGGGTACCTCCAGAAGCTCTGAGGGTCTGCATGTTCTGTGATTCATTTCATGCATTAATTTTTTAAAGATGAGTTTTTTTATGTCAGTAAGTATAAGCCTGGCAATAACATGCATTTCCACAAAAAAATGTCAGTTTATAATTTTTCTACCCACACACACACATCAATTCTAGACCTAGTTTGTCATGGACAAGGATTTTTTACACACGTATACTGATACTGCCCCTGACAAGCCAGTTAAATCACAATATGCACACACACACACTGTCTGCTTACCTACAAGCAAATTGGAAGAAGATCAGTTTACCTGTAACATGTCTTTGAGGAAACCAAAACTCTCAAATAAGCCCTTACAGAGACAGAGAGGGCATGCAAATTCCACACAGAAGTGACCCCAGCCAACAATTTCAACCACAGCCAAACAGTGTGAAATGACACTACTTACTTTACAGTTTGTCAATGAGTAGTTGCTTTTACATATCCTGTTCCTTATGGACCACCAAAGGTAGCCCCTTAACATGTGCAGTGCTAATATTTATGATGTAAAGTGAAAGAATTTCTGGCCAATGTGTTGTTCTTACATACACTGCAAACCTCACCCCAGGTTTAAGTCATAGCAATACTAGTTTTACACTGATTTCAGAAAATGTAATATAGTGTGTGATATTACAATTGCCACATTAACCGCAATTGTTATTTAGCAGTGACCAAACAGCAGCAACAGAAGGTCACTTATGTAGAGATGGTCTCTGTACCCAGTTACAACCATTTTACTGAGTGTGCCTGCCTCAAGTGTTTGATTGTGGCAAAAATCTAAATAAACAACAATAAAGAACAGTCTAATTAATGTACTTCAATTGTTTAACACAAATACATAATCACAGTATAGTAATCAATCTTGCCTCACACAAATGCTCATTAGTCCTGTACAGCAAATTGCAAGGGTCTTGGTTACTTTCATCCAGACAACCTGCACCAGCTGCTATAGCCATATCTGTGTACAATTCATACACCTGACTATGAAAAAGAGGATGGCCATGTAATGTATTTAACCTTTGCCCACACAAAGAAGTATTCCATATTGCTTCACAAACCACATTACTCCTGCAAAGCCAGAATAACGAGCAAACAGTGAAGAGCTAGTCATGTTCCTCCACAGACATCCCCAATGATTATAGTTACTTTATCTGGGCATATCATATATGCCCAGTTCTTATAAAAAAGAAAGAGAAAATATCATTTTCTATAGTCTGTCCTGCATAGCCACCCACAATACCTCTAAAATGTCTCTGATTTTGCCATATATTTTTGCCATGCACCTCACAAAATCTTTCATTTTCTGGTAAAATATTGAGGATTATAGTCAGTCAGTAATACCAAACAAGAGTTTTGCATTGTTTTTGTTGAGAAAATGCATGTTGATATGAAAACTGTTGTTCTAGTAACATTTATGTGATAAATAAAAATTGTTCCTGAGTTTGGGCCTTTCTTCCTACTTCCCCCCAAAACTTTGTCCTGATCATTCAGAAGTGAAGTTGAGAGCTATCCTGCCCACTACCCATATCTGGCAGCCTGTCAGCATTAAAAAAAAAAAAAAAAAAAGAACTTGTGCATATGGAAACTTCAGCCTCTTCCTCCACACCATGCCCATGCAATTCACTTTACAGTTGATCTTTGCAGGCCTTCTGATCTGTCCTACCTACAGACAGAAAACTTGCAACATTCAAAGTGTAACATAACTTGAGGGGTATTCTGTCAAGCAGTATGCACTGCTTTGCCCTCATCCATTGCTTTGATGACCATGCCAAAGAAGTTCAGACTATGTAGGCATGACCTACCTTTGACAAAACCAAACTGGGTTAGATCCAGTGTCTGAAGGTTTCCTATGTCTATCACTTCCATGATAATTCTTTCCAAGCCTTTGCACTGGAGACTAGTCAGACATACAAGTCGGTTCTTAAATCAGATTGTAGATGGCCCTCCGTTGTGCAGAGAGATGACAGTTGCAGTCCTCTATTCAATTGGCACAATGCCTGTCTGAAGGTTTTGATTAAATAGTGATTTTAGTGGCCCTGATAGGTCATGTTTCATGCTATTAAGGAGGCATTCTGGGACATTCATAGCACAACAGTGCAGTGTTCTTGGCCTTGCGGAATGCACTGATGATCTGTTCCCTAGTGATTGCTGGGGTAGTTATTCTTATTCTCATACATTATTCTTGCACAGTTTTTCACATGGTTCACATTTCCATATGTATTTTTATAGTGCATACATATTTTTAACATTTCTTAAAATACATTTTTACATCTATATATTTTTATACATATTTTTACAGTTTGTATTTGTATAGTACTTTTATATGTTTTACATAAGATGCTATGAGCAGTAGACAGCTCACAGAACTTTCTGTGATGGCACTTTTAAATTCAATGATTTATAAGTCAGTTGTTTAATTGAGGATATGATGTCATTATCTTTTGTTTATAAAAGTATGGGAAAAATCTGTTCATTATCCAATGAAGTCCTTTTTCTGGAAAATAAAGAACTTTGTTTTTACATTCATGGGAGTGGATTATTAGCACCTCTACAGCACACATTGTGTTTTTTTTTAGTTTATGGTTTTGCCCATATTTTGTACTGGGTCATCCTCTGCGTTTTGGTTGCTTTTTTTTTTTTTTTTTTTCAGTTTTCAGCTTCTCTGATTTCCTCCATTTACTGCCATTACAACTTTCATATCTGAACTCAGTTTCATCCCATGTGATTTCACTTTTGCATTCCATTTCCCTGTCTTTTGCTAAAGTCTGTAAGCCTGAGCACTGTTTGTACTTCAAGCTATGTAAGTACCCAATGACACCAGGTATCAATGTTTCTGGGACTTCAAACCACCACAGGACTGTCCAAATCAGCTTTCTTGGGATCTTGTCATATGCTTTCTCCAAGTCTACAAATGCCCATTTGGATTCTCTCTTCATCTCTAGCTTCTTCTCAGCTATCTGCAAACACTGGGTAGGTTGTGCTGCATCCTAATCTGAATTCAAACTGCTCGTTCCCCCATCTTTTCTACTGCTCTATGTATTTACTTGTCAATCCCTCTCTACAGAACTTTGATGTGTTGCTGGAGTTTCATAGCGCTATACTGCCCATAGTTGTGAACATCCCCTTTGTTCTGGTAGACTGGCACTATCATGGTTATTCTTCAGTCATTTGGGATATACCTTTCTCTTTATGTGATATGAGTATTCACAGGAGCCATTTCTCCCTAAAATGACACAACATCTTAATCATATCTGCTGTGACCTCAGCTAAGCCCGCTGCTTTCCCCTCACTTCATATTACTTAGTGCCATTCTTACTACTACTAGGGGTGGGCTCCTCTTCTGGCATTGTGGACTTTGTCTGGGGAAGTACAGTTTTTGTGGATTTTCTACATTCAGACAATGCTGGAAGTACTCCTTCCATCTGTTACCGATGTCCTCCGGACTGGTGAACAAGATGATGCTGGCACCTTATAAAGGATGGCTGATGATAATCTTTATCTTTCTGTCTTTGCCTTGCAGACTGTTAGTGTTTCTTTGTGCCATCTACTGTGTCTTTCCAGAAGCTGGTCGAGTACCTTTGATGTCTTGCTATTTGCTATTGAAACTGCTCTCTTAGTATCTTCATTAGCCAACATGTAGTCCTTCTTAACCTGGTCTGTCTTTTCTATGTTTTCTTGCACTCCTTCCTTTCTTTTGATGACTTGCTGGACTTCTGCATCCCACCACCACCTTTCCTTATGTATCTAATTTCCATACTTGATTTGCTGACGTATCTTTTCTATAGTTCCCACAGACATGCGGTCTGGAAGTGCTGCTATTTTCCTTCAGCTCCGACTATTTCTACTCTTTCATCAGGTGCTAGAACCCTCAATATTTCCTTGAACTCTTGTGCTTTCTCTCCAGTCAAATCTCAGGACTTCAGCTTAGTCTCTGCTGATCATAAGAGGTTTCTCTAACTGCTTGCAGCTGATTGTGGCAACCAGTGGTTTACTTATGTTTCACTGGGGATGACTTTGCAATTGCTGATTCTACCCCAGTGCCCTGTCCTGACTAGGAGGAAGTCTATCTGTGTTGCATGTTGGCCACTCTTGTATGTGATCTGGTGACTCTCTCTCTCTCTCTTGCTGAACCATGTGTTCGCCATCATCAGGCCATTTGCTAGACAGAAGTTATACATATGGAAATGTTCTTTTTGTAAATATATGGTACAAACAAACTGCTCATTTTACAAAAGTTAAGTATCTAGGTCTTTTGACATTAATATATTTATAACATATTCATCACTGGAGCTTATTTATTTAGTTCTCCTGAAGAGCCTTTTAAGTGGGTCAGACAATTATGATGTTTAAGTACCAGCTTGCAGACTGTTTGAATAATAATTGATGAAAATAAAAAAAAATACTTTTTTTGACATATGCCCTGGCTGTTTTCTCATTTACTAGTATTAATAAAATAGATTTATGTGCCATTCAGACAGAATGATGGTTTATTGTTCCACTGAGCTTAATAAGCTATGTTAAGTGTGTGTGTATATTTCTGTTTTTTTCAGTAAGGATGCTGTGACCTACTGCTTTAAGAAATTTGAGTTTTGTGGGTTTAAGATAGTTGGAAATGGTGGTGTTTTGTGCACTGAAGAAGTTCACTGGATGAGTGAAAACAGTTTGCTGTGATTTCCATTTCTTCTGCTCATTAAAACTTACTGTTCACGTGGCTTCTGAGTTCTGGATTTTTTTTTTGTATTTGTTGGTTTGTTGTTTCATGCGCCATTAACAGTCTTGGGGTACCTGCTTTTTCTGTTGGATTATAAAACTGAGTAAGGGAGATATTACATGTGGGTCATCTTTCCTAAATTATTAGTGCTACTAATATATTGGTCACATAGTCTAGTTTACTGTGTATTTAAACACCTTCAAAACTGCACGCACTGAGGAATTGAGAAAATCATGTGACGTGGTAAATTAGTCTTGAAAATAGGTACAGCTGAGGGGCCTGGCAGAAACAAAACTGTGACATTTCTTATTAAATTACCCCTTAGATTATGATAGGTAATTCTCCTGCAGAAATGCTTATGTGACTGTCTGAGGCCCACTGTGATCATGAATCTACCAAATATGAAAAGAAAAACACAGACAATACAGTGCGCTGAGAAATAAATATTCAATAAATATTGAACGTAATGAAGTTTTGCAGCTGGATATGTTTGCATGTGAGGCTACAGTTATGGTCTTAAATTCCTGAAGTAAGATAGTTGTTTAGGACTTGGTTTTATACTGTGATCCCTGGTCATTATTTATCTGTGAGATGGCATGGTAATCATATCAGAGAAAGAAGGAAAAAGACTTAACCACACTGTGTGAACCTGGAATGAAAACTGAGAATCCTTGAGGTGAATATAGTTGACGTTCACTAAAGAGCAGACTATAGTAATCTATAAAGAGTCAATGACATCTTGTAATGACAATGTCAGTATCATATGCAATGCTTGCAAGAAATGATTTGTTTGGGCAAACTGTTAGCGAGAATGATTCGCAATTCACATCAGAAATATTTAAAACTTTTACAAAATAAAATATCCAAAGGTCATATTAGAAGAATTTAAAAACATTTTTAAGCAAAATACTGACATGATAAGTAAGTAAATAAGTAAATAACTAAAATAAAAATTGTCAGCAAACTCTCTGTGCACCACACTACCAAAGGGCAAATGGGCTAGCTGAAAGGGATCTGATTTAATATGCATCAGTTCTTGCTTCACCCTTACCATCCCAAGTAAAACAAAATACTCATGGGAACATAAATCAAGTAAGTGTTAATGCTACAACATTGTCATATTCTCATAAGCCAATAAACCAGAGCAGAGTCTTAAGACTATGAGCTGTTAACAAGCTTTGTCATGTAGTCCTGTGTTTGATTCCCTCAGTCTCCATTTGCCCACTGTGCAATTTTGAACAAGTCACTAACCAGACAGGGATCCTGGGTCACACCTGTAATAGAACATTAATGTCTAGAGGGCTCACCAGGTTAACAAATAAAAATAAAATAAGAAATTAGAATGCTTAAAGTGAAAAACAAGGGTGGTTACTCTAGCCATGATTTGTGAAGATAAGCTCAATGGAGTACATGCCTCTTCTATAGCTAGAACATACGGGACTGCAAATGCAAACTGACTGCACTTAAATATATATTCAAAGTCCTGATCTATCCAGTTTAAAAAAGGTTGGAGAGCAACATTAGTAAGTCATGTGAAAATTGCATAATATTGTGAAAAATACATAATAAGAAATAACTGCATATAAACAACCCAGTTTGATGTTAACTAGTACTGCAGTACGGCTACCCTTAATACACCATACAACACAGAGACATTACACATCTCCCACCAATTAGAGGTAACAGAAGACCAAATAATTTGATTATAGCAAACATAAATTCAGCATCCTCCACAATCATGCTGACTGTTAAAGACATGTTTATGAATAGCTTTCGACTGTGTATGCAGATCATCACAGGAGCCCCATGCTGCGTTCACCCAGAGCCATAGCAGTTTCATGTACAGCACATACAGTGGTATTTATGCTCGAGCACTATGTTTGCTGTAGATCACTTGTACAGATACACAACCTTGGCATACACCTCAGCAATTTGAGCTCATATCACACTGGTGTGTGAGCTACTTAGGCTGCTGTCACAGATGTGGCTTGCATCACCTGTAAAGTAATTTCCCCTGCCAGTACAGAGTATGACATTCCATGTCCACTGTCATTAATAGACAAGTCATACCACTGTGTTCTAGGCTCTACATAGGACATAGTCATTCAGTGTTCTACAGGTCACCTTGCCCTCCACCTCACCTGAAACCATTCAGTCTGCCAACACTTTCATTGCAGTGTAGTCTGTCAGGTCTACACCCCTCCCCCCCCATGAAGCAGAAACTGTGTGCCATCATGTCAATCGCGCATCTGCAGCCTACCCTCTATAAGTGTAACCATATACATCAGTAATATACTACTACAGTCCTTGTATTCAAATATTAAAATCAAAGTATCCAAGAATCCTCATGCAAATGGTTATGGAGGTATGTGCAGGACTTGTAGGACAACATGCACCCTGCTCTGTAGTGGTTAGTTGTATCTGCTCTTTCTCTGTTCTTGCTGAACACCAGGATAAAGTATAGCCCTAAATGTGAACAAGTACCTATTCATACCTTATACTTCTTTTCTCTCCCTTCTTCACTCACCTCCTTACTTCTATCTATTTCTCTCCCTGGCTTTCGCTTGCTAAATGTACCATAACCTGCTTTTCCTCTCCATTCGTATTGCAATTTCTGTTTGTATTACATTACCTTATCTTTAACTTCTCTATAAACTGGCTACATTTTTTTCTAAATATTAAATCATTGTTATATACCGCTATCTATTCCTAACCAATGCTTTCATATTATGCCTAATTCAGTATAATTAAACTGTAGATGTTTTTGTATTTTTGAAGACTAAAATTATTCTTAAATGTTTTGTAAGAATTTGGAGCTCTTCTCCATGGGCCTCTGCTGAAAATGGACTCCTGCCCAGTTGAACTTTCCCGGTAATCAAATGTCTATAAATAAATAAATAAATCTGCAGGAACTGTAGTCATTGCATCATACTTCCTCCAGCATGGTTCACATTACTAGGAACATAGCAGTACAAGGCAGAATACCTGCACAATTTGCTTTTACGAATCATGTTTTTTACATGGACTACACAGAACTATAGCAAGGTTATCTGCTGGCCTTTTCAGCTCTCTGAACTGGCACCTCTTGAACTCAAAGTGGAGGGGCAAAGAAAAAAAATGGATTACTCTAAGTTGATATCCAAAAAAACAGGTCTCCTCAAAGTAAACAAAAAAAAAAAACCTCTTGGCTTTGTAACTCTAGCTACAGATGTAATAAGCAGTATGTTACTAGTACACTACCACACAAAAAATGCTTCAGCTATGGCCACATATGCAGTTTGGGCATTCATATCTGAATGTTGCTACTACAACTGCTGATTGTGACCCCTTAACATTTTGCACCTAGGGCAGCCTTCTCCTCTACCCCTTCTCTGGGACTGTGTGTCTGCATCTGTATGCCCACATATTTAATCAACCATCATGTTTTTTAACCCCCCCATCCATCTTCTTCTTTCAGTTTCTCCTGGTTAGGGGTCCCCACAGCAGAACAATGGTCTGCAGAACGATTGGCAGTGGAGTTTTTACAGTGTCTAGTTGCCAGCCCGGGGCCCAACCTTCCACAGAAGACCCCCACCACACACACACACAAAACTAGGGCCAATTTAGGGTGTCCAATCCACCTATGGACCACCTGGAGGAAACCCACGCAACTGCAGGGAGGATGTGCAGACTTCACACAGAAGGAACCCCAGTTGAGAATCAAACCAGAGAACATCCTGCTGTGAGGTGGCAACGCTAACCCCTGCACCACTGCGGCTACCCCCCATCCATCTGATCTTACCAAACGGCTTTCCTTTCTCTACCCCCTGACACATTTGTTCTTGTCAGGCACTTCCAATCAAGGCAAGAGCCCTATGTCCAATTCATTCCAAAACTAGGAGTGGCCTTATCAGCACATTTGTTTCCCAGATAGATTAGTAAGGTGGCAGGGAATGAGCATGTTTTACTGATTCAGTGGATCTTCCCTACCTAACCCCTAGAGAACTATCTCACACAGCAGCTCCCATAAGCTTCACAAGTGTCGCATGTCTTAGGAGATATGAGTAGAAACAAAGTGCACTGGTGGCAGTGTATACTCAGTACACTTGTACCCCACAAGTCTAATACTTAGCACTCCCTTTAAATATCATCCAAGTGCCAAGTCACCCCCACCCACTGCATGGGTGAGCAACTATCAGCTGATTACTTCCTTCTTCCTTACCTGACCCTGCATTTTGAGGTACAGTGTCCACTGAGCTACCACATTGCTGCATTTACTACTTGCTCTATAATAATCACTGTAACTGCTAAATATGCCTTTATTCATACCATTTACAACTTTTGTAGATTTGCATGTTATCCTGGGTCTTTTAAAGTATATTTCTTACTTTTTGAGGAAAGTGTAACAACTCCTTGAAGTTAGGTATAGCCTCCTTAGTATACCATATTACACTGATTTTTATGAGAAAAAGCACGCACATTGGTTTTGCAAATTATCATGTTAAATATGGCAACATTACATTTTCTTGGGGCTGAAAACTTCTAACATAATTAAAGATCAAACCCAGAATGCTTCATGAGCTAAATTAATTAATGGCATCATTCTGGGGATGTGGCTATAAAGAAAATCTGACTGTGAAACATAGAAAACAAAGAACACTTGTTTCGTCAGCAAAATGTTTGAAGGTAGAGTTAAGTTTAAGATTTTGACCTCAAGGCAATCTTTGGAGAGTAAAGATCATTTGGCTGTAGTAGATACTTCAGTAGCTACAGATGAATGGGTACAAAACTTGACTGCCTTGTTTGATAGTGGGTCTAATTACTGCTTTGTAAATTCACAGAAGTAAGTAGGCCCTTTATCAAGTTTGGTGTCCAAGTTTTATATTGATCTTCAAACACTAATTCAAGGAAGTCAAATTTTGTATATGTTCATCTGTAGTTATAAGCTTATAAAGATCCAATTTTTATTTACAAAAGGCTCAGGGGGAGGGGTATTTGTAGGCTTTCATACATTTTGCACGGACAGACATACTGTGATTGTATAGTACTGCCACTACATTATAAAAGCTAAGCGTTTTTGAAAATCTGTTGATTCCTTTTTGCTTTTGCCTAAGTAAAATTGACTAAATTCACATCACATCTCACATTAAGACTGTAGTCCGAACCTTTACACTGAAAGCAAACATGACTTGTAAACACGGTATATTTGCTCCCAGTGAGTCCCACAGCATTTGAATAAACTCTAGTACCTGTCAGAATTAGTCCCTTAAAACTTTCAAACTACTGGCACCCAGTCCACTGTTTTGGAATGTAGGCCAATAAGACATGAGTCCATTCCTTCCTATAACTTTCTGAAGCCATGTGATCCTAGTACTGCCCATTCAGGTCTCTGAGCATGGACAAGAACAGGTACCCAGTCTGTCAGTGTGCTATACCACAACTAAAAAATCCTCGGTTACTCTTGCATTTTTAAATATCTCAAATAAGTCAGATTTTTACCTGCAGACAGAAAACTGCTTATAGACATTTACTTTCTGAGGCAGGCCCAGTGTCCCTGACAATACCACAACTGCCATCAGTGTTTCTAAGTAGCAGTTTGTGTGTCTGTTTTCTCATCAAGTATTTTTTTTATTAAACTATAATCTGATAAACTTGTTTTAGGGAAAGGACTTTGACAGCAAATTTCATCAAACCATTATGTGATAAGCCTGTTTTAGGAAATGTGCATTTGATAACACATTTTATAACTTACCCCAATATTTTATGAACTTCTATTTATATTAATTTAGTGGGTTTAGGAGGTGTGGAAGGCTCAATAGTTGGGTAACCTGGTGTGCTGTGTAAGTTTCCTGCACTGGTACTTCCCTCAAATCCAGTGGCAGCTGGTGACTTCAAATCAAAGGGGGGCTGCAGGAGACAGCTGAATTGGTGGGGTCAGTGGGAAGGGGTGTGGCCAACTAGAAAGGGGAGGAGCCATGGTCAAAACCACAAAAAATAACTTTAATTAAATATGCTGCCCTAGGTGCCAAATCGTCATTATGAGAGTCCAATCAAGACAACATGAAGTGTAGAAGAAGAAAAATATTTCAATGCATTGGCTGCATGATAGCTTACTTAATATCTAGATGGAAACAAAAAGGTTGTGAGGCATGAAAAAATAAATTACTTTTTATATACATTACTGGAATGCCAGTCAAAATCAAGTATAAGAAAAACAAGCAGCGCTCAACTCAAACTACTTCTCCTTGCACTGCAGTTCTAATTATAATTTATATTCAACTTTATTAAAGTACCAAGTAACACGCTCAAAGTAGAAATCCCTGTGATGCCCCCACTTGTAAACATTTTTTTATCCAAAAAAGACCTGCTGCCTGACAACTATCTACTTGTTTCATGGGGAAAACATGATCAAAGTAAAAAATGAAACGCAAACAAGAAACAAGCTCAATATACATTGCGTAAAGGATTACTGTACAGGTTATGGACCACACATGATTGGCATTCTGTTTAGTTTACGGGTAAAGCCTGCAGAGATGACTGGAAGTCTCCGACAAGTGTAATGAGCTTCTTAAAATAATGTAATCCTGTCCTTTATTACAAATAGTGTCATATGCATTTCAATACCCAAGGCTTATACATTATCTAGTTAAGTATTCTCTGCATGGCAACAACAGAAAGGCTTTCAATGTTGGCAATTTTTTAACAGTATGCTTATTAAAGCTTACTTGCATCTTACGATCTCAGACAAGCTTACCTGATGGTCATTAAAGCATTGCTACTTAAACACAGAGCAACAGGCACTTTGAGTAATAAGCATAAATCAACCATACAAAAATATGACAAACCAGACCATTCTGCAAAATCAAGGACAGATGAAAAGCCACTGTAGTACTTGTGTCTACCTTGAATGGGGGGATACTCTGCACATTTACACTGCATAACTACTCCTTGCCTTGCTTGGACACATCCAGAGTCACTACATGGGGGAATGGGGTGCAACAAGTACGTCACAATTTGAAATGTCTCTAGCTGACTGTGATGGCCCTGACACATTTGTCATATCTCTCAACCTCAGAGCAAGAAATCTGGACAAAGCCATACATAGAAGTGGGACAAAGGCCCAAAAATAAGGACAATTTTTAAATATTGCTCTTATAAACTTAGAAAGATAATAGAATTGATCTTGCATTAGTATGAATTTTCTGAAGGGTATGAAATCTGAAACTCAAATGTCTGTCATTATTTTCTAACTTCAGTCTTTAATGATTTGTCACTAATTTACTAAAAAAAAAAAACACACAATTTTATGAAAAATTGACCATTATACAAAAATATAAAATACCCACACAATACAGCTGGGAACCTGTCAAAGAAGGGACACTTTAATATTACTACTGCTAACTTGAGCAGCTGACAAAATAAAATAATCTACATGCATTTCTGAAATAAAAGTAATCTATAACTCTGATTATTGCAGTTATTTCTTAATTGTAAACCCTCCATGTTTTCTTCCAAAATTGCTATTTTGCAGAGGGATTATTAGGGGGAAGAGCAACATTTTGAGCTAAAATCGGGGACAGTTGAGAGGTTTGGCTATGCCTAATTCTATAAAGCAATTTATTTGCATGAACCTCTCAACCTGTTAATGCAATAAATATGGACAACGCCAAATATATTGGGGGAACATATAAACAGTACTAAAGATTGCTCTTGTAAAAACTGAGACAGCTGACAGAATAACAGGTCTTACTTTAGAATGCATTTTTATGAAGGTTATGAAGTCTGAAACTCAGTGTGTAATTATTTAGTGACTTAATTCCTAAGTGATTTGCCAGAAAAACACAATTTTATGAGGAACAAACCAAAAATAAGAAGCAAAAATCTATTCATTCTTTGAAAATCTGGACAGTTTGGAGATATAGTTCAGCTGGGGCTGTCTGAGTTTGCCGCCCTTCCCCCTCACAAAACCATGGTCAAATGGAGCCTCCCCCTGCAGCCATTCCAATGATCCATTACTTGCCTATTTCACTCCATTTACCATAAACACTAATGTGCATGCTGCTTTACTTCTATGATGATTTGGACTTCATTTGAAAGTTTTATTTTGCATTTTACAGCACAAACACGAAGACATCTGCTAAACAAAGCAATGCAGTCTCACAATGAAAACAGACTTAGAATTAAAACTTCTCTGCCCTTGAAATTCACATTCATTGAAACAGCACTGAAACCCACATTCAAAGAAAATACATTTTGCCAGTGGCAGATAAAAATTAATTCTGGGCTGTTTTCAAATCATAGGCCCCTTGCATATGAAACATACATGTGCTCTTTGATACACCTTCCGGATTGTACTAAATTATATTCCTTGTACAATACAGTGCAGTTGTTAGAGGGAGTTTTAAATTTATTAAACAATGAAACAAAATGCATGCACCAATAATGACAAAACTGCCCAATTCAGAACATTTTTCCAGTAAACAATGAAACAAAATGCATGCACCCATAATGACAAAACTGCCCAGTTTAGAACATTTCCATCATAAAAGTCTACTCAAACTTCTACAGTCCACCATTATCAGTAAATATGCACAATTCTACAGTCCACCATTATCAGTAAATATGCACAATCTCTAAAGAAGTAAAAGTCATCTAAATAATTCCACATTAAAGAAATCTGTAACTAACGAAGAGGTTGCTGCTAGCAAACACCTTTCTATTTCATGGTTTCATCAAAAAGTAAAGTGTATGTTGCCCCTGAGGAAAAAATTGCCTATATTACATTAAAAATGATAAGCTAGTAATATTGCAATAGGAAATGGATGGCAAACTGATAACAGGCTCATAGTTCGTAACTTCGCCAAGGAAAACATTCTCAGTATGGCAGCATCCACTGCTTGTGGGAGTAGAGCCCACAGCTGTCTGCATCAAAAGCAAGTACACAACCTGTTGTGCTATTAATGCAAGCAGACTTAGCATAAGCAGCACTAAACTTCTCTTCCTCTGCAGCTCTCAGCTCCTTTTTAAATCTACTCAATACTCAACTGCATCTCAACTTCGCAGCACAAGAAATCTGGAAAAAGCCAAAATGTATTGGGGGGTTCAAAAGCCCAAAAACCAGGGACACATTAAACATTGCTTGTATAATCTTGGAAAGTTGCTAGAATAAAATGTTGTGTTACCACCATACATTTTACTGCCAAGGTCCCTGTGCAAAACAGCTGTGTTACAACCATACATTTTACTGCCAAGGTCCCAGTACAAAACAGTCAGAGCAACATATCATTACGCCATATCAGCTGCTTTTTGAAAGAGAGGAAGACTGAAACTTAACTGGCTATCATTTAGTGAATTCAGTTCTCACCATAGCTGTCAGCCTCTTAGCACAAAATGCCTGGACAAACCCAGTAATGAGGGACTACAGCCCTCAAACATATTCAGTGAATTCAGTTCTTCCCATAGCTATCAACCTTAGCACAAAATGTCTGGACGAAGCCAATAATGGGGGAATACAGTCCCAAAAATAGGGACAAATTTCAAATATTCATCTTATAAACTTAGAAAATTGCTAGAATAAAAGGTTGTGTTACTATGTATTTTCTGAAGAATGTGAAGTCTGAAATTCAAATGCTTGTCAATTTTACTTCTGACGGAACAAAAACAATTTTCAGCAGATGCCCAGGGAGAAATACTGCATACCCATCTTTGTAAAATGGCAGGACACCAGAGCAAATCCACACAAACACAGGGAGGAGAAGCAGACTCCACACAGAAGGCACCCCAGCCAAGAATCAAACCTGAGAACCTGCAGCTGTGAGACAACAATGCTACCACTGCACCATCAAATATCAAGCATTTAAATATTTAGAAACCACAGATATTATGAGGAATAGAAAAGATCAAATATGAGGCAAAAATCTGCAAATTCTTTACAAATGGTGGTGGGTAGGGAATTCAGGCCCTTAACACCTGCATACGATGTACAGGGTTCAAGCCTGAGGTATTCCCTACCACACCACCATGAGTTTGATCTAGCCAACAGTGTAAAGCAACTGGGGCATTTTACACCCCCCCCCCCAAATCCATGAAGCAGCAGTACAATTCAAGTCCCTGAATCCATGAAACAGCAAGTAGCCCTCTCAAAGTCCCAAGCCCGTGATGAATGTAATCCCCCGCGAGAGCTTAAAACTCACCTCACCTCTCTCCTGATTGGTCCTGTCTGCTGATGAAGCAGTCAGGAGCTCCTCTGTACTGTGCGGTCATCACCACACGGATTCCTGGGCATCTGCAGGGCAGAAATGCCTTCCCTGCATCCGGACTGCTGACTCAGGCAGTCTGAGTTCGCACAGATTCCTGGGCATCTGCGGGGCAGTCTGAATGCGTCCACGCATGAGCGGAGTTCCGGGAATCGTGAAAAATAAAATTTTTTGTTTCACGGTTTGTTTTCTTTTTGTTTCTAGATGGGAGGGCTGCAGTCCTTCAGTCCTAATGCACAAGCCACCCCTGCTCAAATCAAAGATGGAGCAAAAAAGAAAAAAAAAACAAGCACCTTGCTACTGTTACACTACACAAACAAAGCGCTTCAGCATTTCAGTTGTGACTGGAAATGCAGTATCAGCATTCATTTCTGTGAAATACAACATATACCCATAATGTGTCTTTACTGTACTTTAATTTCATCAGAAAAAATTTAAATATTTCATTCTTCAACAAAATGTTTGTGATAAAACATACATGTATATGAATATATTAATACATGGAAGTATACATCTCTGTATTTCATTTGATCTAAAACACATTTTATCAAAAATAAACAAAAACTGACATGATTAAAAACACATTTAACTGAAAAAATCACTAAAGCACATTTCAAAAAAGATTTCTTATACAGTAAATATACCTCTTTTTTGCATTGCCCCCCCCAGCATCCTCCAACACTGTTCTTACTCCATGTACAACTGCAGAGAAAAGCTAAAACACCACACACAGTGAATAACTTGCTGGTTCCCAAATACAAACTTCTAAACATGGGGGGTACAACATGAAGGGTAGGCATCAGCAATGTACAAATGTTATGCTAGAATTGTTTGCCTTGTAATTGCACAATCCTAAGATCATAAAATGCACCAGCAATGGTTCTCTAAATCCTTCTATACTTTTCTATAAATTGTGATTCAGCCAAATGTGCTTTCAGTGAATGGGTTCTCAATCAAGTATTTTAATAATCTGTGCTTTCAAAAAAAGTTGTTTGTTGTACTATCTTGTGCTGCCCGTGTGTGGTTGTGAGTTTATCTTTACATATATATCTATGTAGCTATATATATCTATTTATATTTATTGTGCTGCCCGTGTGTGGTTGTGAGTTTATCTTTACATATATATCTATGTAGCTATATATATCTATTTATATTTATTGTGCTGCCCGTGTGTGGTTGTGAGTTTATCTTTACATATATATCTATGTAGCTATATATATCTATTTATATTTATTGTGCTGCCCGTGTGTGGTTGTGAGTTTATCTTTACATATATATCTATGTAGCTATATATATCTATTTATATTTATTGTGATGCCCGTGTGTGGTTGTGAGTTTATCTTTACATATATATCTATGTAGCTATATATATCTATTTATACTTATTGTGATGCCCGTGCCCTGGCCCAGCAATCAAGGAGCCTCAATCCTCACCACTAACACCAGTGAGGGACATCTCATATAGGAGGAAAGGATAACAAATACACACAGTAAAGTGTAATTTCCCTTAAGAGCACACAGAGATCACAGTCAGTCCGGGGCTGGTCGCTCCCTTGCTCTCCAGGTCCCCAATAAGACTCCCCACTGGCACAGCTATATGGTCCAGATCTCAGCCTAGTGGGCAAGCTAAAACCTCTAGCAACCTCTCTGTCCAACCAATGCTTTGTGTCCCTCCCCAAGTAGCTGACACACACACACACACACACACACACACACACACACACACACACACACACACACACACACACACACACACACACACACACACTTTGAGAAGAATTTATACAACCACACAGACACTCCTGTGGAAGGCTGGCACAGTTTCTTCAGCTGTGCCCCTTTTTTCCAGACTATATGGTAGTACCAGCTGCCACCACCCACTAATATTTATCAGCTACTCAAAGGCCCTTAAAAGGGTGTCCAATTATTACTGTGCAATATTATTATCCAATTGGTAGTATAGCCCAAGGCTAAAGCAATTAGAATGGCTTTGTACAATCTTACCAAAGGCATGCAAGTACTCTAAAGAGTTTAAATTATCTTTACAAAAACAGCCGCAATTGAAAGGGTTTCAAATATTTAATAACAAATAGTCAAAACACAAGACAATACTTTTTACTACACAGAAAATGCTGCTTGACGGAGTGAGATCTATCTGAGTATACCTTACCCTGTTCCCTGTCTTGAGAGCCCATCTGTATTGGCATTGCTAATCCTACTGCAGTGCTGCACAGACATATCATATGCTTGCAACCCCGGGCTCCATCTTAGCAACTTGGCATTTTTCTGGCTGGCTCTGTTTAACCATGTTAGGGGATTGTGATCTGTCATAATGGTGAATTTCCTTTCATACAGATAAGGCTGAAGTTTCTGCAGTGCCCACACTATGGCGAGACATTCCTTTTCTACAGCTGCATAGCATTCCTCCCTGGGTTGGAGCCTACGACTGAGATAAACCACTGGGTGCTCTTCTCCCTCTGAAGAAATCTGGCTAAGAACAGCCCCCACCCCATGGTTTGAAGCATCTTTCAAAGCATCCATCTGCACAACAAATTCTTTGCTGTAATCTGGACTGGCTAACACAGAGGGTCCTCCCAAAGCTTCTTTAAGCTTCTGGAATGCCTGCTCACATGTTGGGGTCCACACTACCTTATCTGGCCTGTTCTTCCTTGTCGGGTTTGTGAGGGGAGCAGCTATGGTGCTATAACTGGGGACAAACTTTATGTAGTACCCTGCTGTCCCTAAAAATGCCCTCACCTGCTTTTTTAATAACAGGTGCAGGCCATGCCTGAATGGCTTCCACTTTGGCAGGTTCTGGCCTCATCGTACCACTCCCCAATCTATTAAAAACAAAAAGACGCCAACTCCTATCCCAAGACAGCTAGGCTAGATACAAGTCTTGCAAGTTCTTTCTTTATGAATCCAATTCCAAATAACGTTCAAGCGAGGTAAAAATAACGCTTTTATTAACTCAATAAAAAAAAAAAAAAAAAAAAAAAAAAAAGAGCGTTTTCGCCGTGGTATTACCACAGCTTCCTCAGCATAACCACAATCTATGTCCTAGGTAGGAAACCTCTGCCATAACCACCTGGCATTTGCTCAGCTTAATGGTCAACCCTGCCCTCTATAGTCTGCCCAGCACCTCCTGGACATGCTGAAGGTGCTCTTGCCAGGAATGGCTGTAGATGGCAATATCATCTAGGTAAGCAAGGGCAAACCCTCCTGCTCCTGCTAGGATATGATCTACCAGCCTCTGGAAAGTTGCTGGAGCATTCTTCATCCCAAAGGGCATCTTTGTGAACTCATACAAGCCAAAAGGAGCCACAAAGGCTGACTTCTCTCTAGCACTGGGAGTCAAGGGCACCTGCAAGTAACCCTTGGTAAGATCAATGGTTGTAAGATACTTATCCCCACCCAGCTGCTCTAGGGCCTCATCTGTCCTAGCCATGGGGTAAACATCTGACTCTGTGTGACTGTTTAATTTCTGTAGTCCACACAGAACCTGGTGCTGCCATCCTTGTTTGGCACCAGCACCACTGGGGAGGCCCAGGGACTATTGTACTCTTGAATCACCCATAGTTCCAACATCTCCTGTACCTCTGCCCTCAGAGTCTGTTTGACTCTCTCAGGCACTCTATAAGGGGCCTGACTAATAGGCCTTTGGGGTCCTGTATCCACCTGGTGCAGCCCCAGGTGGGTGCACCCTGGTTTCTCAGTGAACTTGTCCCCAAATGCTTGCAACACTGCTCGGATTTCTTGAACCTGGGTAGGAGACAGCAGCTGGGACATTGCTACCCCTTCCACTGAGGTGTCAGCCTGAGCCTCACTGCCCCAGATCTCCCTCAGACTCCTCCTGCAATCCATTGCAAATGCTCAGCACAAGGGTCTCCTTATCATATGCTAAGGTTTCATCATGTTAACATGATACAGTTTGTGCCCCTGCCTTCTGCCTAGCAGTTCGACCATGTAGTTAACATCACTTACCTTTCTTACCACCTTGTAGGGTCCCTCCCAAGCTGCTTGCAGTGTCTGACAGGAATGAGAATCATTACCTGCTGCCCCACAGCATACTCTCTAGCTTGAGTATTCCTGTCATACCACACCTTTTTCTGTTGTTCGGCTTCTGCCAGGTTCCCTGAGCCTTGTCCTGAGGTTTAGGACGTATGGCACAACAGACTCCTTGTGAGACTCGCACTTACCTTCCCACTCATCTCAAATTAAATCTAGAGGTTCCCTCACCCTATGCCCATACAGCAACTCAAAGGGTGAAAACCCTGTGGATTCCTGGGGAAGCTCTCTCTGTAAGCAAACAGGTGGAGCAAATATTTGTCCCACTCCCTCTTAAACTGATCTGCAAATGCCCATAGCATGGACTTGATTGTAGAGTTTAACCTCTCAACAAGACCATTATTCTGGGGATGGTAGGGGGTGGTCTTCATGTGCTTCACCCAACAGGACTTCCACAGACAAGCCAGCAGGTCTGACATGAAACTGGCACCTCTGTCAGTCAGTATTTCTTTTGGGAAACCTACCCTGCTGAAAATCTCTAACAAAGCATTTGCCAACTTCTCTGCCTCAATGGAGGACAAAGCCACTGCCTCAGGGTATCTTGTAGCATAATCCACTACTACTAGGATATACTTTTTCCCTGTGGAACTTGGGGTACTCAGAAGACCCACAATATCCATAGCTACCCTCTGAAATGGCTCCTCAATCACAAGCAAAGGCATCAAAGTAGCTCTCACCTTGTCTCTTGCCTTGCCTTCCTTTTGGCACTGCTCACAGGTCATGCAGCACCCTGTTACATCTCTGGAAATTCCAGGACAATAGAAGTTCTGCATAATATGCCTCTTTGTATGTTTTATGCCCATATGACCTGCAAAGGGAATATCATGGGCTATGGCTAGAAGCGCCAGACGGAAGGCTCTAGGCACTACCAACTGCTGTACTCTCTCACCTTCTATCCCTCTCTCAGGGATCCACTCTCTGTGTACAGATCCCCCCTTTTCTTCAGAATCAGGTGCCTCCCTAGCTACCTGCCTCAGGCCTTGCAATGTAGGGTCTGAGAGCTGAGCCTGCCTCAACTCTCTCCTTGTAAACCTTCCCAGCTCCTCTTCCACAGGATGTCTGGCATCCTCGGACAGTGGTGCCTCACTGTTAGTCTGGGTACTACTACTCACCTCTACCTTTGCAGTCACTCTGTCCAAGGGGCCATTAGTACCCCCAAGCAGCTCTGGCTTACCTTCAGTCTCATTGCCACAGGGTAGCTCCATACCTGAAGTAACCACCTCACCAGTCCTGGCTGCAAGTATGCAGTCTGTCTGGGTCTCCCCCAGACTACCAGACCCACATGCTTGTCTCCTAGCCTGACTGTGTGTAACTGCATAAGCATATGGTACTGCCTCAACCAAATCCTTCCCTATCAGGACATCTGCAGGATGGTAGTTCAGTATCCCTGTTGTCTCAAGACAACCTACTATTGGCATTTTGTCTTTCCCACTTACTGGTTTCCTCACATTTTGTTCCCCACCTTGCCTCTGTGGACACCTGTATGCCACATGGCCCCACTGGTTGCATTCAAAACATTTAACCCTAGCTCCTGGACATGTACCAGCACTAGTGGCTTCCCCTGCTACTGGAAGATTCTGTTGGGGCAGTCTGTGCTGCCCACCATAGGTTCCTTTAGACCCATGAGCAGTACTGGGGTCCCTTTCCTGTACAGGGCTGCCTGGCTTGCCAGGTATAAGTCTCCCTTCTTCCCAAACAAATCTAAAGTAGCACATTATCTATCAGCTAACCAGATTCTCATGTCCTCAGGCAAAGTGCTAAGAGCTTGTTCCCTCACTAAAACGTCTGCCAGCCCTTCAAAAGTGGTGACTTGACATCCACTCACCCACCTATGAAAATAAGTGCTCAGTTCAGCAACATATTCACACACACTTTCATCTGCCTTGCGTCTATGCTCACAAAACATTTTCCTGTACATTTCAGGAGTTAGCTTAAACAATTCTAACAAGTGATTTTTAACAGCAGTATAATCAAAACATCCAATGGACATTTTTGACAAAACAGTTACAGCTTTACTATGGAGTAAGGTTGTCAGGAACCGTACCCAGAGCCTTTGGTCAATACTATACTGTTTGCATACCCTCTCAAACATATGAATGAAACTATCAAAATTATCCCCTCTTTAAACTGCGGAAGAAATATACTGACCTTTTCTGCTTCTGGGGCCCAGTTACTCCCTTCCTCATTACCTCCATGACTCTGGCAAAGAGTCAGCATTTCCCTCTCATGTCTCCTCTGCCGCTCCTTTTCCTCAGCTTCTATCTCTAAACGCCTGGCCTCCAACTCAATTCTCTTTAGCACCAGATGGATTTTTATGTCCTCTGCAGAAAGGTTGAGCTGTCCATTCTCTGAGGATATTATATCTCCACTGCCAGTCTGATTGTCTTCCTGGTTGCTGTTTTCTGATGCAGCTGTAACCAAGGCTGCAATTAGGGCTGCCTTAGTCAGGTTTCCATCCACCAGTCCCCTAGCCTGGCCCATCTCCGCCAGCTGGCTCCTTGTCAACTTTACATACTCCTCTGCTGACATGCTGCCTGCTCACCCTGACTAACTAAGCTAACAAAAGAAATAAAACAATTGTGATCTGAACTCTGAGTATTCACTGCATTGCTGATTTAGAGTATCAAACACCTTCAAAGCTCACTGTACATAAGCTACAGGAATTCACTCTACCCACACCACTACAAGCCAGTTAGTATTTGCCAACCAATTAATATGTGGTGTGGATATCCCACCTCTGCCAAAGAATTAATATGTGAAGCTCATGCCCTGGCCCAGCAATCAAGGAGCCTCAATCCTCACCACTAACACCAGTGAGGGGCATCTCATATAGGAGGAAAGGATAACAAATACACACAGTAAAGTGCAATTTCCCTTAAGAGCACACAGAGATCACAGTCAGTCTGGGGCTGGACACTCCCTTGCTTTCCAGGTATCCAATAAGACTCCCCACTGGCACAGCTATAGGGTCCAGATCTCAGCCTAGTGGGCAGGCTGAAACCTCCAGCACCCACTCTGTCCAACCAGCGCTTCATGTCCCTGCCCAAGTAGCTGACTCTCACACACACACACACACACACACACACACACACACACACACACACACACACACACACACACAGACACACACACACACTTTGAGAAGAGTTTATACAACCACACAGGCACTCCTGGAGAAGGCTGGCACAGGTTCTACAGCTGTGCCCGTTTTTCCCATACTATACGATAGTACCAGCTGCCACCACCCACTAATATTTATCAGCTACTCAAAGGCCCTTAAAAGGGTGTCCAATTATTACTGTGCAATATTATTATTATTCAATTGGTAGTATAGCCCGGGGCTAAAGCTAATAGAGTGGCTTTGTACAATTTTACCAAAGGCATGCAAGTACTCTAAAGAGCTTAAATTACCTCTACAAAAACAGCCAGAGTTTAAAGGGTTTAAAAATATTTAATAAAAAATAGTAAAAACACAAGACAATAATTTTTACTTCACAGTACTAGTCAAGAGTTAAGAGATCACAGAGAAATGCTTAAAATAATTCAGTAGTACAGTTCTGACGTCACAGAAAAACACTCTTTCTGATTGACAAGTAACCTTAAAACCTCTTGCATATTTTTTTACTTCATTAAATAACCAGTCTTGATAGTTGCATTCAACATAGCAGCATTGATTACAATGCCCACAACTTCCATTTTTAGGAACATTTTCTTTACCATGAGTATGCTTATTCTCTAAAATATTCTTAAAATTACAGCTCCTATTGAAAGTAAATGTAGGACTGACATCTTTAAATTGTTTCAAGCCTTCATCACTGTTGATAATAAACCAGTTTTTAGTAACAATTCTCTGTATGTCCCTAGAATACAATGAATACTGTAAGACCCTATTTGTGTTAAGGTCTACAACTTCTGAACTGTCCACCTTTTCACCTGCATTTTTACTGAATCTGTTTTTAATAATGGGAGCATAAACATCATTACACTCACTCCAAATTTGTTCCACCACCCCTTCAATCAGAGAAATGGGGAAATTCCTTTCTAAAAACATCTTTTTAAGCAAATTAAATTCCTCAAGGTAAACATTGTCATTCGAGGTGAGTCTAGACACCCTTATAAATAGACTCTTTACTATACCCTTTTTCTGATGATAGGGTTGGCAGTTTGAAAAAAATAAAAAAAGTTACAAATATGTGGGCTTTCTAAAAATCCTAGTACCAAACTTGCCTTCACTCGTTCGTATCAGTTTAACATCCAAATATGTAATTTCATTAACATCTATATGATGTGTAAATTCCAGAAAAACAGAACTAGAATGCATTTGCCCTAGTAGTTCCTTAAATTCATTAATACTACCATTCCATATTATCAGCAAATCATCCAAGTATCTAAAATATGCATTGCAAAGCTTGAATATATAGCTCTCAGCTGAGCAAAACTCCAGTGGCAAACAGGAGGGCATATATAGCATCCATGGCCACCCCTGAACACTGTTTATAATATTCATTACAGAAAATCAAAAAATTGTTTGACAGAACAATGTCCATAAATTTGTGAACTAACATTTCATCATTGTCTGAAAGACCTCCATGTTGTTGTATTGTTGGTCTTTCGGCTTTTCCCGGTTAGGGGTCGCCACAGCGGAACTCCGGTCCGCTAATGATTGGCAGTAGCTTTTCATGAATGCCAAGGTGCCAGCTGGACGTCCAGCCTTCAACGAAGGCACACCCATTTACGCATGTCTTTCGAATGCCCACCCAACCGTGGGGAGGACATGCAGACTCCACACAGAAGCCACTCCCCAGACATACGAATAATTTCATCAAACCAAGTAAGACCAGTGTCGTGAGGTATAACTAAAAAAAAATTTTTAATGTCACAAGTTATCAGAAACCTAAATTCTTGGTCCACATTATGTAGTTTATCCAGCAGATCCCAGGAGTCCTTTAAAATATGATTAAAAGGCTTGAATATATTTTTTAATTTAGTGTCAATGAATTTTGCAAGAGGTTCAGTTATTGACCCTGCTGAAGCAACCACTGGTCGCAAGGGTGGATCACAAATGTTGGAGTGAAGTTTCGGTATACCAAAAATTCTAGGAATAATTGGTTCCCTTACTGTCAAAAATTCATACAATTCCTGTGAAATCTGATCAAATACATAAAACTCATCAAGTGCTATTCTAATTGCCCTATAGGCAATATTTACCTCATTTAAAGAAACTGAATTATACAGTGCTGTATTGCCCAACAAATTCATCATATGCCCTTGATAATCAAGTGTATACATTAGAACCAAACCTCCGCCCTTATCAGGGCACAGACATCTAATGTCAGTATCATTGGTGATGGCTGTGAGAAATCTTTTCTCATTTGAAGTTAAATTGTAGTTGCGATGATGGTAGCTGATAAATTGAGATTAATGATGTACTTTTTTGAGAAGGTGAAAGTGAGGGCACAAAACAATGGCCATAAAGGAGTATTTAGGGTAAAATTTGACAGAAGTGGTCTGTGGGGGTGTGAAATTTATTTTCAGTTGTCAAAATCAATGGTACCAAAGCTTTTGCCATATGATGGCTGCAAGGTATCCAATGCTCCCATAGCAAACTCAGTACCATGAATAGTTTACATTGAGTACAATGGCAATATTCAAAACTGATGTCTCCATTATATTCTATACAAGAGTTACCCGTAATAACCCACACAATGGAATAACTAGAGTACAGCTGAAACAAGCACTCAGTTCAGACTCATTTATTTTGTAGAATAAAACCATCAGGTTTGAAATGATCATTTTTTGTACAGCATCAAGGTTTCAGAATACTTTGGGACTTTATAAGATGCCAAACAAAAATCTCTGAGGCTGTTTTGAAAACAATACATGAAGCAGTAACACTTGGCTGGAAGGCGACTATATTGTCATTAAACTATTAGTGATATTACAGAAAATTTAAATAGTATTTTTAAACATAATTTTAACAGACTAGTCTACATATTTGAGAAGGGTGAGAGTGAATTCAAAGTTGGAAGGCTACCAGTGAAGTCATCATTGTGAGGAAGTTTAGGAAGTGTCTCAATAGGCTTATGATGAGAAACGTGTATTCCTAAAAGATGAGGTTACTTGGCATCCACTAATAAAGGCAAGAAGTGAAAGCTGCATAAGCCTCTACCTGATATAAAATGACACTGGAGGTTCTGACCTGCTGGCATGCACTGACACAGGGTGAATGTCACCCACTTATGACAAAAGGCAGGCTTGGAAGGAAAGGGAATAAATGGTTTGGGTATGTGCCTCAGACTGCCATTCCCATCAGGCTATCTGCATTATTTGTCAAATAATCCTGACAGATCTCTCAAAATCACTTGCCTGAATAAATTAGGGGACCAGTCAGCCGTAAAGACAACCACTTTTTTGCCTTTGTAGGTCTGTTTCAAGACTGCTTCTTACTTTTGTATTCTTTTTGTTCATCAAGTGCAGTATAAATGGGGAGCCAACACTGTGGTGCAGAGGGATAAAACCCAGGTAAACAGAGTTCAGTTAGTAGCTTTGGTGTTTGAGGTGCTAGCAAGGGAGGATATCCTGCAGGCAAGGACATGTATGTGGGTGCACCTTATGGTTGATTTTTGATGGAATTCAGGAATATACATGGGGTGCTTTGTCTTCAGGGAGGCAGGATATTGGCTGACTATCTGCTGACATGGGACAATACACCAGTACTCCCAATGCATGTACATATCAAGATAGTGTGTATGCATATGCAGTTGGAAGCATAGGGAACAACAAAAAATCTCCACCCCCCCCCACACACACAGCAACAGCAGTATGATACCTTGTCAGAGGTACCTCCAGCTCCTCTCTTGTATAGAACATTGGCAGAAGAAAGTGTGGGAGAGGCTTATTGTGTTCAGTCGACCTGATAAATGAGGAGAGGCTCTCTGCGACAGCTGATGATCAGCTGTGGGGGACAGGCCAAGAAAAACTTAAAAGTACAATATTAATAAATTATTGTATTTGAAATTGGTCAAATCTGATCAGTATACCATCTTGGTAAACAAATATAAATGAATTATAAATAACCTGTATAAAAGAAAATTAAAAAAGAGATGGGCAATAATTGAAAATTACACATCATTTAAAAAAAATCGGGGGGGGGGGGGTTATTCCAAAGCACATAATACAGTGCATAATTCCCTGTTACAAACAGGATTGTGCAGTGTACTATAAGGGAGTGATTCAGAGACTACTATAGTGCTACAGCAGTGTGAATGCCTCAGCAAGTAATGCTACAGTGGTCTTACTGGATAGCACCACAGGCAAATGCGGCAGTCCAAGGGCACGGCTCTTGTAAATTAACCATGTGATCTGCCCCAAAGCCACATACCATGATGAGAACAGCATGGAAGAATCATTCAGAAGCAAGTTCTAATGTGCTGTTTTGTTCAGTCCAGTGAAGACTGAATGCTACAGAGTCACAGTGTACATACACTGCTGTCTATGGGAGTAGCAGGGTCTGTTAGCATGAGAGACTGGATGAGGGTGCGCAGGCATATGGGCGTAAGTGGGACTTAGGGAATGTGCATGACAAAACACGTCTGTCTGAATTTGTATGTGTCTGTAGGTGCCTACACTGGGCAAACACAACGCAGTTCTAACTGCCTAAGTACTAGAGTTAGACACATGCCAATGAGTCACTAATTAGTTTTTACTCAGTGCAATACCGTCATGCAATTGAACTGCTTATTGATATAGTGCCATGATGATATTATTTCAGAGTCTCCCAAATGTTTACAATGCTATGGCTAGTATAAAGACTACATGTAGTATGTCAATTTCTACTACGATTACCCAGAATCTCTGAAATACTGGTACCTATTTTTAAGTTATTCCATTAGATTTTCTGAAGAGTAGGTAAGGGTTGTTATTTTTTTAGTTCTGGGAGTAAACTTTTCCAGCAAGCAGGTACAAAATTAAAGAATGCTTTTTATAGGTAGGAATTCTGCATATTAGTTTTCTGGACAGTGATGAGCACATGTGTTGGATAACAAGTTTTAAAAATAATGGTGGAAAGAATGAAGGTGCATGTCCAGTTTTAGGAAGCTGGTTACCGTTTTCTAAGAGAAGGTGGTGATAACTTCTGGGTTCTAAAAGCGTTATACAAGACAGAGTTTATAAGAAATGGATTGAATTAGATTAATATTAGTGAAGGAGTTTCAAGGACAGGGTATGTTCTAGTTTTGGGAGTAACATGTTTTTGACAATAGCCATCCTAGCTTCATTAGTTAACTGCTTTTGTTATTCTGTAGAAGAACTTAAGCTGCAAAAGGATTTTGATCAAAACTTCACAGTAGTAATGAAAGGAGAAAAAACATGTAAATGTCCCAACATTTGTTTGGCTCATCTCTGGGTTATATTTATGTAACATATAAGGGCTAAAACTACCATGGCGATTTAAGGCTGTTTTTTTAAGATTGTCACAGATCAGTATCCTAGTAAGTACCTGTGAATCTACGAACTTGTGAAAGGATTCAGTCAAGGCTTAGGCAAAGGTATTTCTAATGTAAGACTTGTCAGACAGGGTTTCCTGGTGAGTCATATTTGTTGATTTCTCATGGCTGCTGTAGTCTGGTTATTGCAAAAATCATAAAAACAGAAGATGGGAAACAGGCCTTGTTTTTCTTAAGGACTTCATTCTTATAATATTGCAGTTGCCAACATGGAGAAGTCTGGTGGCATTGGAAGCTTCACAGAAAATGTAACTACTGCAGGCTTGACTTATGCTATCAACAATTAAAACAAAAAATAACTGGAAGAGGTGTCTTTAATGCACCCAAAGAAGTAGTATTTATCACATTATTTCATATAAAGAAATACTACTTCTGCCATTCTTAAAATGCATCTAGTCATTCGTGTTAATGAAGTTTACTCTGGCACAGGCATTAGAATTTTTTAGAATTAGAAGATTTTATAAACAGCAGTTCAGTGCAATTTGACAATCAAAGAAAAAGATAAGTAACACATTAAACAGCTAGTCCACAACATGGTAAACTTTAAGGGACATCATATTAATATTATGCAAAACCTATAAGTATCGAGCACACAAACACACACACACACACACAAAACAACTTGCTAATGCACATATATTAGTCCGTAAATCAGCAGTCCAGATTTAGAAACTCCACTTTCAATTTTTGCTGTATGAGGAATTCGTCATTAATTCACACTACCATACAGCATCATACCTGTCATTTCTAATGGCTGTTAAATGTTTTGTGGTAGTCAAGTTACATTTTACAGAGCTTCAGGAAGTTTTGGAGATAACTGAAGTGTGTGTGTGTGTGTGTGTGTGTGTGTGTGTGTGTGTGTGTGTGTGTGTGTGTGTGTGTGTGTGTGCGTGTGTGTGCGTGTGTGTGCGTGTGTACGTATATATGTTATAAAACTTCATTTTTTTTCATGTAAAGCCCTGCTATTTTAAACACACAGAATATGAAGGCAAATAGACAACTTGGCAGGCACATTTATGCTGTTAAATGCAGTGAATCCTGGATAAATTGCAGATTTCATTTACCAGTAAGTTTTGGCACTAATCAAAGAACTCCCTTGTGAACAGCTGTGCACTTAAGAATCTCCCTCACAATTTTTCTCTTCTACCTCTTCATTAGGCAAGACAGCATCAAGCTATGCAAACCAGATGCCTTTTTAATACTCTTGCTCAAGATGATGTCTTAATAAGTCTGCCTCTTTAAGTCTTGATCTTCACTTAAATGTTTCATGACTTTTTATCTGATGTTTAACTGTGAACAACAGTGTATTCTGTGTGTCCAAACAAAGGGTCAAGCAAGTTTTTATTTTTACTTATGTGCAGCACTTTTACCGGTTCTTGAAATAGTTTAATTGCCTTTTCTATAGCAAATGTGATAACTTCTGTTTTAAACTGCTGTCATCAGCTTTGTTTTAATAATGCAGTTATTTTGTACCAGACTAAAATGGTTTACCTGGTTATGGCTTCAGTCTTTTTTTTTTCTGAATTCTGGCATATTTTAAGCTCAACATGCATAAGGCGTCCTTAAACATTTTTCTCATTGGCCGTGACCATCATTTTTGCCATTTCATTAGAGGAGTGTTCATTCTGCTACTGTTCTCCTGGATGCTGTCTGGAAGTCTGTATACGTGATGCAAAATTAGGGGTTACTGAGGGGGCACAGTTCTTTACACTGACTCCTACAAAACCAGGTGTTCTACTGGCTCCCGCTGCACATGCTATGTGAGAAAGTTATAAGCTGTTGGTAATGACACCCATCTATGTTTTTAAAGCACACCCTACCATCAGCTGTTATCAATACTCATGAGAGGCTAGATACTAATAAAGATGTGTGGCGAGACACTGGGCCAGTTCACTCATTCAGTAAATCTAGCTGCTTACAGGACTTACAAAATGTAAAGCAGACAAAGGTCAAAATGTTACAGAACATACAGAAATATTTGGAAGATAACTGTAACAGCATATCCATGCACCTCATACTGACTCATGTCCTCCCCATGACTGCCTACAATACACGGTGAGTTTATTCCATTCGACTTCTGATGAAAGTTGTTAGGGTTCTTCCTCAGGATCTTTAGGTAGCTTCTTTATACCACTTCATACTCAGTCTCATTATTCTGTCTCATTCTTTGAAATGACTCCCCTTCTAAACCATGGTGCTTTTAATGCAGTGATGATTTCAGTCATATCCTAGCCCTCGTTTTCCACCGTATGTTTATTAATCTCCCCTAGTCTCACATAATCACTTAAACTGCAGATTTATATAATCTCATTGGTCTTTCCTGCACTGCTTGTATTATTGCTGGTAGCCAAACAACGCTAATGTAAGAACCATACATCACACTCCGTGAGATATCTTACTTCAATGTGACATAACACACAATTATACATGCTTGTGATCCCCATTTCTATGAGGAATAACACATATCTGCACATGCGTATGATCCCCACTTCCAACCTCTATGTGGCATAACACACAGCTATACTTGCATGTGATCCACATTTCCCTAAATCTGAGTACCTTGCATGTCTCACCTTCCACAACTGCATAATGACAAATGTGAACTCAGCCGAGCTTTAAAATACCACCAATATGTGAGAACATCGGCCCATTATACTGTAATAAACCAGATGCCATCCAGCTCAGAGAAGCTATTAGCTAGACAGAAAAGCCTTATTACATCAAAAATTGATTTGTCTATTAAGTAGCTAATGAGATGTATTCCATTTTTTGACATTGTCTAGCATTTTGCCTGTTAATTTCCATCATCTCAGCAACGGCAAACATTGTAATATGATATACATGTGAAATTACCGCATACAAGAAATGTGCAGTACATGCCAGAATGTTACTGCTCATTTTAATTGAATGTAATGTTACAAGTGGGCTAGAAATGTTATCAGCAGTTTTTGAGACATTTAGTTTCAGAATTTTAACCATGCATGTGATTCCGTTATACAATCATACATTTTTCACAGATACAGTGTACTTTAGTGGCTCTCTATTATCACTTGATCTCCTGAGTTATTGCTTCAGTTTAAATATTTGTTCTTATATTTGCTTTAGAGGCAAAGATTATTTGCTAAACTGATGACAGGCATTAACACATTTGACTGTTAAGATTTCCATAATTTGTATTGAGTTTCCTAAGATTTCTCTGGGGAAAAGGCTGTCCACAAAATTAAATAAAGAAGGCTACATTTGCAGCAATCTCCATAGGTGAGTGATAACGCTACACATTAATCCAGAACAATGGCTAGGGCAGGGCAAAGGGGACAGCCAGGCACAATGTGTCAGATGGTATGATTGTCAGATGCCAACTAGGTGGTAATTTAATATGCATCTTCAGCAAGGGCTGAAGTGCTTCAGTTCTGTATGCGTATTCAGAAATGAATGCCAATACCACTTTGCAGTCAGAACATCTTGGAGTTAGAATGTAGAAAGCTGCCAGTTTTCTACAATTTAGCAGCTTTTTTTTATTTCTTTTAACTTTGTTCCTTAATTTGTGAGCGAGGACATTTTTGTGCTCCTCAACTTAAGACTTTTTTCCTTTTTTAGTTAACTCCTCTTAAGGCTCTGCTGACATGCTGGAGGGTTTAATAAATAATATATTTTTGGTAGGTTGTCTGGTATTTTATTAACTTGTTTTATCCTCAACTTATATTTGAGGGGAAGCGGGATCAGGGTGATGCATACAGTTCAATAACACCTAGCTATGTCTTTGCATCCACCCATCAATGTTGTTGTCACATTCTTACAAAAAGATTACAGTCATCAGTAATGCCTCTGTGACTGAAAAAAAAAACACTGCAGTAATGAAAAAAATCTGTATGTCCATACTGAGTAGCAGGGACAGTGACCTATACTGGTACCATTATCCCTACCATACCCTGAGTGTAACCATCAACCCGACTGACATAAAAAAGCCAATCTTGAGTGGGCAATCTGAAGCAGAAAAAATAGATCAGAAAACAAAAGTTTGCCTGGGCAAAACCCAAATTGCCTGGCATAGAAAATCAGCTCACATCTCAGCAGTATATAACCAACAGACAGATACACCTAATCAAAGCCCAATAAGTCAAGAGCTACAGTGCAAAACTGGAAAAGAAACAGCAAAAACACACTGTTAGCTGCTCTTAAATTCAAACGTAAAGGACATCAATCACTGTAGATATAGTGTTACTCAGAAGACACAGGCAGATCAGTCCAAAAATGGCAGAAATATTGTTGTGTCTAACCTCAGCTGCATCTGCACAATATATTACTGAATAAAATGCACACCGGACCAAAATGAAGCTTCATGATGCTTACTGCTGTTCAAACTATAACGATAATTATACTTCAGGTGGGCACAGACACATATACATTCACATATACCCACCTGCATGTGTATTACTTATGTATTTGCATTTGTTGACTGAAAAGTCTGATCAGTTAAAAAAAAAATGTTTCAGTAGAAGCCCAAGGAGAAAATCTCCACACAGAAATGATAAAATACCATACATTAATACAAGGAATAAAAATCACATAGGATAATCACAGAACAGAGGCATAGGATCAAAGAGAAACTTTCAATGAAGTACATGATCATAGGGTCATAGGAAGTTTCTAGGCTAATGGCCCTAGGGCCCTTACAAGTCTAGTTAAGTTCTACCCTTATTTCCAGGATCAGCACCTAATGCCTGTGTCCAAGAGGGACACAGGTGGAACCCTCCGGGTGAATTTACAATTACCAATCCAAATGTCTAGATTGCATTTGAAGAGGGCCAATGAGGTGCTCTGTTTGAAATGAAGTGGGAGTCTGTTCCTAAGGTGTGGTAACCTCTGGGAGACAAATCTGCCCCTCAAGCATGTTCTATTTATGCCATATGCCAGATTAAGGTCTTTAGAGCGAGTAACCCATGTACCATTTGACTTGTAGACATGCAGTATTGCAGTATTTCCAATAAACCAGGGTCAGAGTCTGCTTTATATGCAAGGCAGAGATTGCCTTAGAGTAGTCTGTATGAAACAGAATAAAGTGACAGTGATTCCAGATGATCCACATGAGACAGATGCTGAAGACCTTGAATTTTCCTTGTGAGGAAAATTTTTGGTTTCTCCAACTACTGCAGGTGCTTGGAAAGGTACATACCAAAAGGGGCACTGACTTGGTTATTGGCCTGATGAGCGAAGAGTACAGGCGGTTTATAACATTTTTATCGAGAAGCAATACCCTTACTTATGGGATGAGCAATATAGAATGCCCTTCTTCCTCCTATAGAGACATGGTGATCAAAGGTAAAATTGCTGTCAGCCTGTGTGCCCAGGTCTCTCACCCTGAGGGCGTACTTAGGGTGTTGCTATTGATATGGTAGTTAGCAGGAACGTTGCTCTTACTGAAAGGGATGATGATGCATTTTTTGCATTGAGTTTAAGACCATGACTTTGGCAACAATCATTTGTTTAAGACCCTCTTGTAGGATGTTGATATCATTTGGAGATTCTATGACTGCTCAGTTTGCAGTCATCAGCAAAATTTGTCAGCCACAGACCTTTATTCTTTGCTTGTACTTTGCAGAACTAGATTCCAAACAATAGAGTCCCCAGGACATTATCCCTGTGGAAAAAACACTGGCTACAGGTCTGCTGTTGGAGGTGGATTCTGCTATTTTGACTGTGTTCTATCAGTGAGCCCGTTAGCGACCCATCTAACAATATAAGGGTTGATACCTAGCTAGATGAGTTTGTCAATGATGCCTGAGTGGGGGATAGTGTCAAAAGCCTTGGCTAGGTAGGCTGTATACACAGATTTACCCTCATCCAGGGCCTTGGTGACTGTCTCAAAGAAGTCCACCAGGTTTAATAAGAATAATCTCCCTTTGACAAATCCAAACTGAGTAGGGTCAAGTGTTTGGAGATAACCTATATCGTTGTTGATAATGTCCATGATAATTCACTCCATGGCCTTGTAGATAAGACTAGTCAGGCTAATTGGTCTACAGATCCCGGGGTCAATGGAACCACCACCTTTGTGCAGGGGCATAATGGCGGCCATTTTCCATTCAGCTGGGGCAGAGCTGGTGCTTAGGCTATGAATGAAAAGAGTACCCAGTGCTATTGCTAATTCTTGTTGGAACCCATGTGGGATGCAGCTTAGAATGTTATCAGGTCCCATAGATGCTTAGGCTTTTTGGCCTTAGAGAGAGTGATTACGACCTGCTCTTTAGAGAGACAAGGTAGGGGACAGGTGTTAAGGATGTCATGGGGTACATGTGACTAGGACCGGGGATTGAAGTTTTCACAGAACCTGTCAGCCAACAGGTTAGCTATGTCCCCAGGCTCAGTATATGTGGTAACCTTAACTACCATCTTGGCATAAATTTGGGCCTTTCCTTTTAGGTTACAGATGTAACTAAAGAATGCCTTATGGTTGCCCTTAATTGAGGAAGCTAATTTGGATTTGTAGTTTGCTTTGGAGGACTTCACAAGAAGTCTTATTTGCTTGTTTAAGCTGAGGAGGAAGTGTTTCCAGTTTAGGGCTTACTCCCTCTTTCTCTTAGACAGCAATTTCTTGCTCTTGTTGTAAAAACCGTTAATGGTAATTGTCCACCAGGCAGACTTGCTCTTCCTTGAGGAGCTTGTTTTGGTCCTATCATGTACGGCTGAGTCAATGTAGTTATACAGGTGCTTGCATAAAGCATTGGTGTAGAATTAGCATAGTTGCCACGTCCATCTGGGGGGGGGTGAAGTGAAATTATTTATACCATCCTGTAAGAGGTTATAATCTGCTTTGGAGAAGTTGTTTTAGTTTAATTGCTGCTGGGAGGTGGCAGGTGTGATAGTTACTTCGAATGAGACTGATTTGTGGTTGGATCTCACCAGGGAAGACCTCACAGTGGGGGTGCTAGAGTGGTCCCCCATATTGGTAAGCACCAGATCCAGGATGTTGACACCTCTTGTGGGGGATGTCAACCAGCTTCTCCAGGGCATTGGAGTTAATGAAGTCCATGAACCTTTGGGCAAGTGAGTTTGAGCATGAAAAAACTTACACAGTGAATGGATGGGTAGTCACCCAAAACCATGGTGTTCAGATTTATCTTTATAGACTCAAGTAGATCCAAATAGGCAGAGTTGGTGTCCTGATTCATGGAAGGGGTTCTGTAGCTGCCAATGGCTTGAATAGGTGTCCTACCAATAGTTAATTGCACCCAAAGTATCTCCAGGGAACAAATCTGGAGGTGTATTTATCTTTAATGAATATTGATACACCACCTCCTTTAGTTTTCATACCTTCAGTCTGTGGTCTGAATGTGTGAAAGGAGGTGTAACCCAGTGTGGCTGGGGTGCTCTCCACAGCTTTGAATCAGGCCATAATTTAAATCCTAAAATAGATAAACATAAGATGCATTAAAATATAGTAGTAGATATTTTGAGTAATAAAATTGTATACTTTGACATGATGCCAAAAATCAAGTTGAGGTAGAAAGAAAGAAAGTACTGCAGATAGATATGATTAAATGATAAAGGAGTAAAGCAGCTGATTAGTACTTAGATAAACTTTCAAAAGTGAGAAATTATATGAGACTTTAAAACAAAGTGGGAGTTATGAGGCAGAAAACTGTATTCAGTGGTATTAGGATGCAGTAAAATAATAACTAGTAAATTAAGCAGCAGTTTTAGGTACTTACAGTTAAGGTATTAGCCTGGGATTGAGCAGGAACAAAGCCAGGAGTTTTGTTTTATTTAAGTTCATTTTTGAAAACTTTCAATTTGCTTTGAGTGTATTGGTGTGGAGTTCCAAAGTCTGGAGACAAAGCAACAGTGAAGTCAGTCACCGGCAGTGTTATTACATTTGGTGGTGAGTAAAATGATTTTAGTTGGAGAATTCCCTGGCCGGGGAATAATAATTATGATTTTTTTTTATTGCTGGACAACTTTCTGGTTTATAGAATGGGATATAGGCAGTAAGTAGTTGTGTTTAATAAATAAACTAATCAATCAGCATTGTAGGAACTCTAGCCAATATAGTTGTTTTAAGGCTATGCAGTGGTGCCTTTTTATAGGCAGACTGGTGGCAAGTTTAGCAGTGTTGTAACAGCTTTCTAGTTTCAGGGTTGGGTATATATGAAGGTTAGTTAGGATGGAGGAGGTATACAGGAGTGATAGTAGGTTGATGCAATAGTTTTTCTAGGGCTGTCAATGAGATTGTGCTTACTTCTATATAATAAACCAAGTTTCTGGTAATTTTATTTTCAGTTTTAGGTGTACATCTATTGTGACTCTACCTATTATTGTTATACTCTTTTTATTCTGTACTTAGGTTTTGGAGAGTATTTTGAAATAATGTATTTATTTATTTATTTGAATTTGTTTACTGGGATAGAGCACTGATCAATTCTAATCAATACAAAATGGAGAAGTAAAATAACACACAAGTGCAGTAAAATAGTACAATGTTTGGTTAGCACGTTGGATACATAGTAAATCCAAAGTTCCAAAATATTTGGGAAATCAGAGTATAATAAATCAGAGATGTGAAAAGGAACACAGTAAACTTATTGGTCAAATTGTTTTTGGAATAAAAAATTTTAGCAGTGAAGAGCATTAGTTTTGTTTTCTTTTTAACACTGAAAGGGCATTTTTGAAAAGAACTCACTTCAGAAGGGCTAGTCTTTGACCTACCCTGTCGTGTATGGATCTTGTGTAAATCATTTGGCCTATTCCTGGAGGAGCAAAAAGCATCCTCCTGCCCATCTGTACTTGAGTTCTTGACCTTGGCCACCTTTTTGATGGTTAGACAGGCCGACAGATGATATTTGGCAGGATTGAGTCTCTTGTCATTTGGACATCACTTGACTTTCCTCTCCCAAACAGTAAAGACAAATTTAGTGTAGGCTTTGGCTTGTAATCTAGTGATTATATCAATGCATAGTAGATCTCCAAGGTCAGGGTGACAGCTGATGATAGACTCATGATCTGAAATGTGTCAGTCACAAAATGACTAGGGCTGCCTAGAATAGAGCGTGCTTATTGATATTCCATAGACCCAGAGTGTAAATCATTAAGACAGGTATCAGAGGTTAAGGTACCTTTAAGTATTCCCCTTTCTATGAGGTACAACAATGAAAGAATTTAGTATATGTTTAAGTTAAAATGAGTGGGGGGGGGGTACTGCTGCAAAAAATCTTGATGCAGCAGTGAGTTTCAGAATGTTTTATTTGTATTGCAGCTTATTTTCTAAAGAGTTTGGAGTCACCGTATTAGGCCTTGTACTTCCAACATAAAGTCTAGAACAGGGGCACATGTATATCCAGCATCTGCCAGAATGGACATGTTCATCTCCCTGACCATGGGATCTTCCAAAAATCTGCTGAGTTCAGACTGAAAGACAGGATGAATCAAGCAAAAAAAAAAATCCAAGAAAGCTCCTTAATGTTATACCTTAAAGAGAAGCTTTTGAACTTTGAGGTAGAAAGTGTGAATAGCATAACTCTGAGTGAAATGAAATTTGCAGTTTTGCAATCAACTGATACTTCAATGAAAGGACAGCCTATAAAATCCTCAGTATTGCTAATGTTTAAGTTGCTTAAGATAAATATGAAGAAAATGTTGTCTTTGATCATAACTGAAGGTGTTTGAAAAAGTTTGATATGTACAAGCTGGTTGGAAGTGATTCATTTAACCCGGCAAGAAATAAAGCTAATGCATTCAGGAAATGAAGCTTTAGAAGAAGTACATATGAAACATGGACGTGTTTGAAGAAGAAATGTGCATGTTAAAAATGAGCTACACTTATTTTCATTTTCCAACAGATGCCAAGCCTATGTTTTTCAGAAACAGGATAATTTTTATGCAATGTCTGCTAAAGTAGATTAGCTAATAAATGGATTGTTAATAGAAAAAAAAAACACAAAGCCTTGAAAACATTTAAAGTGTACTGCTCCTTTTATACGTCTGAAACATGGTGTAACAATTAGGCTGCAAAGACTATAAATTATCCAGTAACAAAAGTAGTGCATTAATTCCTTGAGAAGCAGAGGGTTTTTTGTACTATTGACTGAGGACATAAATTTGCAAACTTAGATATGAGCCACATTTATCAAGAAATGGTTTTCGATGATCATTTTAAGTAATACTTGAGACCATGAATTTTTACAAAGGAATGTTTTTAAGTATAACCGTCTACATTCCTGGGTACAGTCTGTGCCTATTATATTTCAGAGAGAGATATTCTGGTTAGTGATGTAACAGGCAGTGTTGAGGATGGAAGGAGTTGGGTTTATTTCTTAAAAGAAACAAATGTGATGATGAAACACAAGTTAAAAATTGGTGACGTGTGGTAAATGCATGACTTGTATTCAGTGCATACTAAAGTTGGTTATCACTGTGGTGCTGTCTCCTATACACATTGCTTGCTTATTCCAGACTAATGATGTGCTTGCTCATTATGCTAGCAGACACTTGCTACATTATGAGAAATGTGCTTTCATATGGTATGTTAGACCATGACAAGAAATGGCTTGGTTTTATGTCTCATAAGCAAATACCTGCAGAGATGAAGAGCTCACAACCAGACAAATGATTAGCTATAATATTTGGAGTCCAAAGATGATGTAAGTGTTAGCATAGCCATTTGTTACCAGATGTTTAGATAACAAACTGTTGATAACTTTATATACTGAAAAGAAACCCATTTCACAAATGAATTCACCAAGCTTGCGACACAGAAGTGCTACTGAGGGCATGTACTTTCATAGGTTCAAGCTATGCTTTCATTGTCAGGAAGGGTGTTTAGGTCTGTTCAAGTTTATAAACCTATACACTTCAGCAATAACTAATACAAAAATAAAATATTAATAACCCTAGTATGTGAATTCCAATAAATATATCGTAATGGGGCATTTGGAGCTTTGTACATTGGGGACTCTCTCATCCAGATAGGTGGCATGTTCCAACAAAAGAAAGATTTCTGGGGGCTTTTAGCCACATCTTTGGAATGACTAACAGCCCCAAGATGGCTGAGTGTAGGCACAACATAATCAATACCAGGCAAGTATCTCACTAATCTAGAAATGTAGACTGTATTAAATTATAGTGAAAAATGTTAATACCCATTCATTGGAAGTTCTCATTTGTAAGAGTAATTTATTCCATGAAATGGTATAGCCAATATAATGTATCAACACATTTTCTTAAACTTATTGGTGTATTTTTTGCATCATTCAGCCCCAAAGTCTGCTGGCCATCTGGCTCCCCCTAGTCAGAGTTAACAAAGGTTAATGCTGTAATTATTGCAGAGCAAGTAAACTAGTTCCCACTGCAAAAAAGAAGTCTCCAATGTCAAGAAACACTTGGCATTGAGAAAGGGTGTTGACCCAAAATCTTTGCTTCTTAATAAAGTGTTTCTTGATGTTGGAGACTTCTTTTTTGCAGGGTTCCCCTAGTCAGACTCAGCCCATTTATTCTCCCATATCAGGACATACCCAGTACAATATAGGGGTGACAATTCTCCAGAGCTAAAGTTGTACAGATAGCCATCAGGGTTGCTTGCACTCTCACTGACATACTGGTAACCATGGACTTTTCTGCAGGGCCTAACGCCACTCCTTAGCTAGCTGATGTGAACACATGAATCATTGCAGGGAATACCTACATCTATATATACAAATGGGTACTAGAATATTGTGTCTAGCATGAATATCGTATTACTGTGCATTATCTGATGAAAGGCTCAAGTTGGTATGACAGTTCAAGTAGCTTTGTCATAAAATCTACATTTATCTTTTAAAAGATATCATGTTATCACATCCCTTGCCTATGCCTATCTTCTTCCCAGACTTCTTTATGCCTCTCCAATCTTAACCAACCTATAAACCTCCCTAAAGTGTAAACTCAAACTCTCTTTTAACAAAGTTGCAAGGTTCACTGCAAATCAAATCTACAACTCACACCACTGCATTTCTCTCAAATCCTTAAACTGGCTTGAGCTCCCCACCAGCTCCTATTAGTTCATATGCCCCTTATTAACTCCATTATTAAAAAAATACCTCCTGCCCTGCCATATCATCCCTCATCTCATACTGTATTCCTAATTGCTCTCTCAGGAGCTCTGACCATTTTTTTCTTGAATATCTAGAAGCCCACAAGAAATATTGGCCAACATCTTTACAGCTATTCAGTTGCCTCTGTTTGGAACAAACTTCTTCTGACCATTAGAACTATACCCAATACCTTCAACTTCAAAAAAGCATTAAAAGAGAGACTACTGAACTCATGGATCTGTTCCTGCCAAAACCTCACCTAACTCTCTTCCCTACCTCCCACCCCTCACTTCTCTCTGTATCCCCTGACAATTTACCTTCAATTCTCCCATCTCTTACCTACCCATATTAATTTCCTTCATAATCTTCCCCTACTCTGTTCCCACTCTTCCTTTATATTTCATACCCATCCCTTTCACCCCATCAGATTCTACTATTTTAATGTCCTTTCTATCCCCCCTTCATACCACCTTAGTCAACTCTTCACTTACTAGTATTTTTATTTTTGTATTCATTACTCCCAATCTTATAGATTGTTTTATTTTGTATTGCATTTCCCACTAATCAGTCACCATGGAGACTGATGTTGAGACTGATATTATGAATATGAGTATTGAATATGAATTTTAATTTCCTCCCGTAATATCCGTAACATGTTCATGTAATTGCAATCATGTAAGCTTTAAGATGAATTATTTTAAAACCTTGTACATAGCATGGTTTTTGAATTATTGATGCAAATATGAACAAGCAATATTTGATGCCTACAGGCATCAGTAGGAATTAACTGCAGATGCACCTGGAGGCATCACTTGGATGTAATGAGTTAATAAACCTTCTACTTGCATATTTATCCTTATGGCAAGTACCTGTTACTGCCACACCTCATAAGTGCCCCTCCTTTGGTAACCCTCTACACGGAGTCCCTAATAGATCCTCTTGGTTAGCTACTGTCATACTTCTGGACACAACAGCCCCAATATAAGACAAAGACTTGGGATAATTACTGCTTCCAGTGTCTTATATACATGCTAAAGGAAGGCAGGGTTTTTGCTGCACAGATCTCATTCAGAGTCCAGGGAGGTAGCCAATGGAACAGAAGAGTGATATCTTGGGAAACTAGTAAAGTAATTCCATGTTTATCAAAATAATAGGGATTGGAGTTTGCTAGCCATATATGAAGGGTATGACTGGGGACATTCCTTTCCAGTCCTGGACTTGGCAAAGCAGACAAAGAGCTGTTTATCATTCCCCGAGTGCCTTGTTTCTAGCCACATGAAATCCAAGTCTTCTTTATGGATTTTTGCAATAAAGCAGATATTCTTCTTGATTAGGATATTCTGTGAAGAACACCAGCAGGTTGAATGGTTAAGTAAGATTATGCAGTGAAATTGTAGGTAAAGGACAGGCTGAGAGATGCTTTTTATTTAAAATAAAAAATAAATGAAATAAAGTTGTTTTTAAAGTAAGTAATTTTTTATGTATTACTGGTCATGGTTTATCTAGTTAGGAATGTATTTTATGTATGCAATGATTATTTATACTTAATAATTTGTTATAACATCTGTTTTTAAAGTTTTAGGCGGTGTGTGGTACTAGTGTAAACAGTCTCCATGGTGACTGATGAGGGGGGTGGGATTAGTTAATTAACTGATTACTATATAAAAGTGAGTAGTTGTTGTGAAGAGTTGTTCTGAAGAAGTCCTGTTGTACCAATGATGAAAGCGCTTAACAAAGTGATTTTGTGGACTTAAGCTCCGAAGTCTTCACCTCCTTTTTTGTTATCCTTCAGGAAATCTACCAAAGGGAACCAAAAAGAGTGCTATGGGGTCACTCTACTGGTATTCCACAGCCATCTTTGACTAGATGGAATGGGATTTGATGGCTGGCTTTCCTTCCATTGCATCAGTTCCAACTGCTCTCCAATTTTGCCAGGCAGACAGAGATCATGGGCAGTGATCATGGCTTTGCAAGAGCAATGTGTATTTGTATGAAGCACATCAGAATATTTTCATGAAGCTGTTTACTGTGTTTGCATGAAATGAAGTTGAAACAAATTACTGAAGACAAATTCATTTTACATTATTGCAACTGGACACTGGAAGGGTACACAGTCAACAAAGTATGAGAAGCTGAAATACTTTACTGTGGGTAATGTTTATATGAACAGTGTTGAAATACATTACAGTGGCCATTATTTGTTATCATAGTCAAACATCTGAGTTGTATATAGTCAATAAAGTGGCTATACCTGCTGGGTGGTGGGGCTGTCGGTAGATGAAAGTAATTGACCCTTTTATTGGTTTGGTTTAAGCGGGCATTCTGGTTTCACAGGACTAGTGTTGCAATGCTTTATTGAAGCTACTGTGTATTTGTGTGAAACAAATTTGAAATAAATTACTGTAAACATTGTTATTTTTACCACAATCCAGGATCTAAGATTTTAAACTATAGTTAATGGTATGGCTTTAATTCCTGGGTATGCATTTTGTCTGTGGATGAAAATGACTGTCCTGGGTATGCATTTTGTCTGTGGATGAAAATGACTGACCTTGGTGTATTGAGCAGGTTAAATTGTGATTAGTCTAATTATGCGGGACTGGTGTCCTTTTGTGTAAATCAGATTTGAATATTTACTGTAAGCCACCTTTGTCACAGTCAAACATTTGTAGTGTACACAGTCAAAAATGTATTTGATGGGTAAGGGCCATATATGGATAAATTGAATTTCCTCAATTTTTAATATGGTTAAGCACTCACTGATCTGGTGCTGGTGCAGCAGCAGCAATGGCACACAAGGTAGTGTATAGAAAATGTTACTATGTCTTGTACATAGACCGGGGATACTTTAGTCATTATTTCTTTAATTTTCCGCATAAACTAACCTGAGAGGTATGCACAGAATGTTGTTGTAGTTTGTGTGGAGTTCATGGACAGTATTGTAATTATTTTTAAAATGTCATCACAAACAAAGCACAGGTATACACAGAAGGAAATGTTGGCTTGTTTAGTGGAAATGTACCGTCTATGAACAGCAGATTGGAATGAATTACTTTGATATTTTTCCATTTTCTTCACAATCAAACATCAGACTTAAACACATGGCTCTCTTGTGAGGATGGGATAAGGAGGCATTCTGTGTATATACAACTGACAGCAACCTGTTGAAATACATTAATGTATTCTGTTTGACCTTCACTTTTATCTTATTCTGACATCATTAGGGTACACAGAATGTGCCTGCCTTTTGGAAGTAGGGGTTAGGGGGCCTGCTAGACTTTCATAGTGCATATGCAAGCTATGCCAATACTGGGACTGGGACAAACATAGATGACCAACTATCTTTTCTAAAGGCATACCTTAAAACAACCGGTACTACTCAATGGAATGGACAGTTATCTACTTCCGCAATCAAACCACATTTATGTGAAAAATCATCCAAAGTGTGGTCAAATTCAGTTTTTATACAAAAATGCTATTAAACTTAAGTTGTTATTCAGTACATTACTGTAATACTACAAATAGACGTACAATAATAACAATAATAATAATGATAATATCCATTTGTTTATCAGGCAAGCCCATTGGATATGCAGTCCCTTTTCAGGGGCAACCTAGAAACAATGTCTGGTTAAATGATTTGTTCAAGGTCACCCAGTAGGCAAATAATAGCTGAGAGAGTCAAAGCTTGTACTAGATGAACTGCAAGCTCACAGCCTGAACTCTATGTCAACTTCCAGACGGTTTGCCTACTGTGCTTGATCAGAAAGTGGTGATGCAGGCAATCAGTGGATGAAAGTGCTGACTCCTTCTGTCATCTTATTTCAAACAGTCATTAATCTGACAAGGTAAGGCAAAACTATACACCTGCTATTCTGCATTATTTTTCTTCTGCTGCCTCTGACAAGTTAAAATACACTACTGTTGTCACTGTATTTTTAGATAGCTGATGTATACACAGTCAAATTGACTATAACTGGTGCATACACAGGCAGTGTGTAGATGAATGTGACTGATACCCCAGTTGAAATATTCATCAGAAGTCTAGTGCTAAGAGAGATATCTCAAAAGGGTGGAAAAGGGTACTCTGAGATGTACCACAGATCATCTAAAACCCCATAGTTTCTGTGTCATGCTAGTTGCCATGGTATCATTATTCCCTCTGGGTTTTTGAAATCCACAGTGGTAAATCAGCTAAAAACAAGTTGCTTGATTTTTCTAAATATTTATAGCTCACCTAAGCTACTTTAATTTTCTTACAGCAGTATGTTTGCTGTAGAGTACATAAAAGTGGTTACCTTTACTGGTGGTTAGGGAGGCAAGCTGTATGTGAAATCATACGGCAGACAAGATAACTGTTGAATAATCATTATTTGTCTAAGAATATTGTACTATGAGAAAAAGACTGAAATACTTTACAATGGTCATTATTTTTCATATTACTCCCACTCTGACATCAGCGAGGGACACAAGTTAGTCATTCTATGAGGGTAGGGCTGAGGAGGCATGCTTTGTGTGTGTGTATATGTATATATATATATATATATATATATATATATATATATAATATGTGTGTGTGTGTGTGTGTGTGTGTGTAACAGCAACAATTATTAGTGCATCCACTTTTTTCTTTTATTTTTATCCTAACCTATCATCAGATGGGAACAAATGGTACTGTTTTAAAAGAAATCTGTTCTATACCTCTGTGTGCACATCCACATCATGTCTGAATATTGTATGGGCACGTACTGAAGTACTGTGGGCAAAAGTGGGGCGACCAACTTCATCTATTTATCTCAGGCCTGAAAATTCCTAGTTGTCCACACATTATGTGGCTTGATTAAATTCACTGTTAATAGAACATCAGAAAGTGAACTGAATTTAATAAACAGATTATCCAGTAATTACACTTGTGGAGGTGGGATACTTTAATTTCAGGCACTTTACTAAAGAAAGGTTCAGAATTCACACAACATTTGGAGCTCTAGATCCAATGACAGACTACAAAAGTACCACCTGACAGAAGCAAGACTATTAAAGAATATTCTCACAACTTAAAGTGAGAAAAACTAGTGTAGGGATGAAATAAAGTGCTAACAGCTAGTCACTCACAATTCAGTCGATTTGTAGAGAAAAAAATTAAAAAAATCTGACAAAACAGCCAGGGGTCACTTTTTCAGGGATAGTTTCCAAGCACTGCAAAGAACTGGAGACTGTGCTATGCATGATAGGAAAGGGAAGGGAAGGTTCCACATAGCCTGAAAACTAATATTTTCTGAGGAGTCCTAATGCTTACAGAAAAAAAGATCTCTTCATATCAGATCAAGTAATATTTTCAAGAGATATGAAATTAAATGATTACATTGTGAATAACCACTTTGACTCATCAGGTAAGTTATATAACTGAGACAGTTTTTAAACATAGTATTGCAGACCATGTCAGATATGTTTTTATTTTGTCCATTAACATTTACTTATAAATGGTATTGTTAAAAAAAGTCTATAATAGTAATACCGAATGCGTTTTACATTTACTTCTCTATCTGTGTGATAGCTTATACTGCTGAAACTGCAAGGAAATTTGATGAGGTTACAAGAACCCATTTGGTCTACTAAATGAATGTTCAGTGCTAATATTCGTAACCTAAACTGAAAGCAACAGGAGAGATTTTTATTAAAGTTTGTCTACTATTATTGGATATGTAAAAAAAATTCTAAAATAATTGTCTAATGTACCTATAAATGTTTTCTAACATTTGACTATTCTTATTTGTAATGACAGGTCATAGAGACCTGTTCTTACATTGAAACACCTAATCCCTGGGGCAATTATAAATACTGGATAATTGACATTAAGACCAGAATTCCTTGTTTCTGCATGTTTTGATCCAAACGTAATCCTTAATAGATTTGCCAGTAAAACATTTCTTATGCATTTATGGACTAAAATCCAATAACCATGAATCTAATAGAGTATAAAGACAACTCTATTAACCTAGTTTTGCATCCCAGGTATTTAATCCTGCTGATCTGCCTTGTAAAATATCTCAGACTTTTTTCTAGTCTCACTAACTGGGCAGTATTACGCATGCAGACTGAGGCACAGCATTTGAAGTAGGATCTGCCTACCACCTTGTAGATTGGTAGGACTCTTTCATCCTTGCTTGATATACTGACTACAGTAACATCCTGAAGACTATATGTAACTCGTTATCATAAGTGAACCTCCTAGATCACTTATCTTACAAACTTCACTGAGAATTGCATTATTTAGAGTATACTGATCACAAAGGTTATTTCCAAAGAGGATAACCATTATTTTGCTTACCTTGAAATCCATAAAATTACTCCTAAATCACAGGTATAAGCTGCACCAGGGTTTTGAATCTTTGTATTATCTTTTTACAACTGACCCAATTTTTGAATCATCAGCAAACTTGCTGACCACACTCCTCTTCCACAGGGAAATTGGAAATTAATAAATTGAACAAAGACTGCCACAAAACAGGCCATTGTTGCCAACTCTAACCCTGAAAGATATATCTGTTAGTCAGTTGCTTATCACTTTGTTATGTATCAGTTAACATTTATGTTGTATAACTTGGGAATTACTATACAAGGGGGGGCAGGGTTAAAAATCCTAATAAATCCAAATGCATAACCACTGGCATTCCCATGCCAGTTCATTCCCAGCTATTATGGTAAAAGTTGATCAAATTAGTCATACAGGCTCTGCCTTCCATATGCCACTGCTATAAATATCTCCATCTAAAAGTATTTGTTTTTCATTAACTTATATAACATTCCTTCAAAGCATTTTCCAATAATGCTGGTCAAATTGACTGAGCTGTAATTGTTAGCGGAGTTGTTAGTAGCAGCTTTATGTATGGGAATAACAACAGCCGTCATCCATGTATCAGAACCACAGCCTGTTTCCAAGGTCATTTGGAAATGATAGTAAATACAGGGAACTACAGATGTATAAATGTTTGAAAGGAACAAATCACTGAAATACCCAGCCCAGTAGCTGTTACACAGTTTACGGATTTTAGTACTTTAACCAAGTTTAGTGAGATAGTGGCATATACACCAGTGCAGTCATAAGGGTTGATTTTGCAAGGCAAAAAGCAACTGGAAAGAGATGAATGTTTCTAAAAAAGTGGTAACTGTTTCAAATCAGTTATCATATTTTCATCTTTAACCACACTGATTTAGCTACCCTCCATTTTATTGTCACTCCACGGATGCTTGAAGAATAGTTCATTGTTAACCGAGTTGTCTTTAGCAAAATGTAATTTTCTTAGTGTTTCTCACCAATCATTGGAACTTTGTTCTTAGTTCCTGAAATCTGTTCTCATGATGCATACAGGGTATCTTCCCAAATGTCCACCATGATTTCTTCTTCCTCCTCCTACTAAGCCTTTTCAACTGTGTTGTGCATCACGCACTTTTTTTCTTATGTCTCTATGAAGAAATTGTGAAAATCCTGTTGCTTTTCATTTTTTAAAACATCACAGTGCAGATGCATGTAGCTTGGCTAGTATTACATTAGAATGTGTTAAACACAATACCAGCCAGTTTACTAACATTGAGAAAGGTTAAAGTAGAGATTACATTAATTTTAGAGTCTAAAGGGTTAAACAAAGAGCTGCTAACAATTTCTGATTAGATAATATGATAATTATATATATATATATATATATATATATATATATATATATATATATATATAAACATATGGTTCCACTTTGTATTTTCGAAATACTGAAATCTCGAATTTCAGTATTCCGAAACCACAAACCCGAAAACCCAACCACAATTCACAAACTCGAAAACACACAACTGCAAAATTCAAAATCCCATACTCACGCTACACATACAGTACACACATAAACATACACAAAACTCCCCCCTACAATCAAACTATGCCCCCAACACCCCCCTACTTATATATTCTAACTCCGAGATCGCACAAACAGTAACACAAATGAAACTCACACACACACACATCTTACAGTCCCTCATACACACACTAAACCCCTAACCAACATACTTGCACACACATACTTACCAAAATTAAACCCAAACATCCACTTACCAAAATTAAACCCAAACATCCACATTCCTTACCACCGGAAGCAGAAATTCAAAATATCCGTACATCGGTATTTTGAATTCCGTGCTTCTGCCAGTTTCGGAAATGTGACTATTCAGCTTTGTAAGTTCAAAATACTGAAATTCGAGATTTCAGTATTTCGAAATTACAAAGTGGACCCATATATATATATATAGATATATATATATATATATATATATATATATATATATATATATATATTTGTATGTACATATGTCCATCTATAGAACCATAGCAATACAGAATCCTGCTAAACCTGCTTTGATCTTACATTCATAAACTTTTTTACCATCACTGTCTTCTTACAATCCCCTATTTTCTCTTGCTCTGACTCATCAACGTTCTTCCTCCATTTCTAAGATAAATATTAACTTTATTGCCTCTGTATAATATTGCAGTTCAGTACAGTTTTTCTCTCTTATTTCCTTTCACAGCCTGTGGTCATTGCATTCATCCCTAACCTTGAAACTGCAGCAGCCCTATGACAAAGCCCACCTTTTCATTTGTTGTCGTTGTGCAATGTAAACAAGTTTAATAAGAATAGTTTTGCTATGTATTAACTGTAAATAATCAAATACATTCTAACTTGTGCTGAAAAGTGGCTGTGACATTTCCCCCCCAAAGAAGTGGTATTCTTTTGAAAAGGTTGGCCTTTTTGTATAATTTTTGAAGACTGCAAAAATTATTATTTTTTAAAATGTTTTTGTAGGGAGCTTTTCTCCACTGGCCTCAGCTAAAAATGGGCACCTAGCCAGTAGGACTTTCCTGGGAATCAAATGACAGTAGATAATGAAACAAACAAATAAATAGTATTAGCCAAGGTACTACATCGGTGTTTTCTTTTTTGTATCAAAAATGTTCATAAAGTGGCCTTTTTATCATGTATTTTTATTCTAATCAGACATTTCAGTAATTTCTTGCAGTTGTACACATGCTTGTACAGATGTACACAAAACTAAATATAGATAGACAAATACAAACAGAACTGTAATGTTTCACCAATGCCTCCTGCCTGCTTCTGGATATGTTTCTTATTTTACAGGGATTCTCATTTGTACTGACCTGAGGTTTTTAAGAAGGTAGGCCTCTGTCTGCCTCTCTCTCATTATTCCTCTGCATCCTTCTCCTATTTTCTTTTTCTCTGATTGCCCTACTATTCCTGGTAGCTGCACCATTTAGAAGTCCTCCATGGAATAATAACTATTTCATGACTGATATATTTTTCCTTTTGGTATTTGTTTTCATCTGGTCATTGGAAGAATGTTTTCAAGTTTCCATCCATCTTGCAGCTTTTATCAACTTATAGCTTCAAGCCACTGAACCCCAGCATCTCTAGAGAATAACCCTCTGACAGAAAGTGGGAGAGAATATTTTCATACCATGAAGTCAGCTATGTTCAGTTTTTGATAACTAGGACAATGGGTGATAATGCAGGTATGAAGGTAGTATGCAGGTCTTCCTGAAACTCGCAGCAACCTACTTCCATCTTTCACTGCTGTCGCTCGACACATAACAGTGTTCATATGGAAGAGTTCATATTCCATAGGAAATTACTTTCCCTAGTCCTCTTATAATACTCAGGTTAAAAATTGAATTTGTGATCTCTATACATACCTCTCAACCTCTTGACAAAGCTTAAAAATATGGAGAGGACAAAGGCCTCAAAATAAGGACACATTTAAATATTGGTCTTACAAATTTTCTAAAAGAAAATATTTTCTACTACTAGTATTTTGTGGAAGATAATGAAGTTTGAAACTCTAAAGTCTAGTATTTTTGGTAAATTCAATCCTCACTGTTTTGCTAGAAAGCCACAATATTCTGAGGAACAAACCAAAAATTTAAGGCAAAAATCAACAAGCTTCTCAATAGGCTGTTAGTACTCCCTTTGGTCTGCTAGAGCCTCTCCAAAACTTTCTGGTCAATAAAGTAATTCCTGCTAACAGATTAGTAAAATATATGGGGCAAAGCCTTCAACATTACCAAGGCTTAAGCATACGTGTCTTTCCCAAGGTGCAGTCTCCCAAACAAGACACAGCACTCTGGGGAAAAATATATCATTAAATGACACTGCTGATACTACCATCTTCTTGCGCAAACCTATTGATATCCTGCCAGTAACTCGATTTCCACCTTGGCCAATGTTTCTGGGATTCCTTTCTAGTCATTTTGATAAACATCCTTTATACCATACAGAAAAGAGAGTAACTCTGGAAATCATGCCACAAAATGTCATCAGTGCTGGTCACAACAGAGAATGCAGTTTGTTTTCTCAAATAAAAAGCCTAGTCACAAAACCAGTTCAAAAAATTCACTCCCCACTCTGAGTTTGCATCTGCAGGTGAACCTGTACACCTGCTATTTTGCAATTTGTCTTCAGCTGCCTCTGACTTTGGCTGTTAACCTCAAGTGAAACTAAGTAACATTTCTTTGTAAGTAATTTTTTGCATACATATTTGTCAAATACGATTGCTTCGTCACCTGCTAAACACACATATTTCAGCTCACTGACTTTATGTTAGCTGACAGATATTTTCCTTTCTTTAATGATTCATAAACACTTTTGTCTGTAGCTTTAATGTACATAATTCATTCATGCCTCTAAGCACAACAGGAAACATATTATCTCATTAATGTGGGAGGGTAACTTAACATTTGGTTATAAGGTGACTCACTAACACTTTAAAGGTCATTAGCTTAGATATAGATAACTGGCAAGCCCGTCCTTAAGTCCATAATAAATGAGGTATATTTATCTTGGCTTCTTTTAAGAGTAAGTATGTGATACCGTTCAGCATTACGTAGGAGATCTAAACATATTTAAACCCCAAAATCTCTTCAACACAATGAAACAAAAGGAAGAGTAAGAGATGGACAAGAATGGCAAAGAAAGAAGGAAAGGGATGTGTGTCTGTGTGTGGATGTACAGCATGTATGTATGTATATGGGATCTCCAAACACTTAGGTAAGCGAACGGTGATTAATCGACCCCATATAAAGCAAAAGCTTACAAAACCGAACTGTCAGAACAGCGATTTTTTTCCAAGGGAAAAAAATCGGTGTTCCAACAAAAAGAAAAAAAAAAAAAGCACATTAAAACATGAGATTAAGTGCGGGGCTTTCCCCACATCCCCCAATGTGGGGGGCTATGCCCCCCCACTCCCCCCTACTTATATATACCAACTCCAACACCACACTACAGTGCCGAAAACAGCAAAGTACCGAAGTAGCCAATCAAATTCTTTCCCAGGGAAAGAATTTGTTACATGCCGCTTCGATATTTTGCAGTTTCGGTTTTGTCAGTTCAACCAAGATGCATTCGAAAACATGCGTCTTTGGTCTGCTGATAGGAACCCTGTATATGATTGCATGTGTGCATTCACGTGTGTATATCAGTGGTGGCTCCAGATTCCTTTTCTTGCTGGGGCATATAGGACAAGTAAAAAAAAAAAAATACCAAAAACAATACACCAGTAAAGTAACAAACTTGGAAATAACTCACCTATTATCCACAGTTAAAAATGAAAGATCATTTCCCTACAAAAAAAGTAAATGTCATAATCTTACAATTTCTGGCAATATTCACAGCACAGAAATAAAATGTTAATTTGTCATGTTTAAGGATTATGTTTTGGATAATGTGTTTGCATGCTACATTGTAACAAGTGGTGGGAAAATGTCTCACACAGATATTTGTGCCGCAGAAAGAGAAAAAAATACATACATTAGCCCAAATTCAAGAACATGAAGCCAGACATATTTTCTTCTGTGCTTAATTGTAAGGAAACATTTTTAAACAAATACAGCACATTTTGCCAAAATTCAATATAAAACAAACATCTTTCCAGAACAGAAACTGGTAAAAAGTAGTAGCTTAAATGTCTGTTAAAAGTTCTCTGAAGTAGAAGAACGTGTGTTCACTTAACATCTCCTGGATTACAATGATAGTTTTGACACCATAAGAAAAATGTGGAGAAGGTCTTTCAGTATTTGGATTAAAATTTGGTATCCTAGCTAGTTTAGTTGAGCATTTACACTTACTTTTGAAGAGGTAAGTGCTGTTCTGAGAATACAGATCAGAGTAATTTAAGCAAAAAAGTGAAATGAAAGTGGGTTCTAGAAGCTGCGTGAGATCTCTGTGGCTCCCACTACTGTCATTCTATTTACATGGAAGTTAAAAAATCCTTATATCTAGCATGACTTGTATAAAGGGGACTTGAAGTAGACTCAAGGAAAAAACTCAAAAATCACTTTATAGGGGTAGGTCTGTGGAGATACAAAACCCATAACTTAATGATTCTGATGCATTAAAATAAAGTGCAGTGATAGAATAACTGACATAGTGGCAACTATAATTTATTTTTGATGATTGGATTAGTCCCACTAGGACAATGGGAGACCCAAGGTGGTATTCATACTGACAAGGAGAAAAATGGCCATGACATATTAGAACTCCCCTGCTCTTACTAATCATATCTGTGGGATTGTTTTACATCCACTTGAGCTATCATAAACTCATGCAGATGGGACTTGGCTTAATATCTCGTATGAAGGATGACACACCCAGGAGTGCAGCTCCCCTCTTACACTGCACTGTCTACAATCTATCTGCTTGGTGTGGGAATAGAACCAGCAGTCTTTTGTACCAAAGATGAGTGTGTTACCTGGTGAGCTACTGAGATTGCAATTACACACATTAGTTTTCTAGCCCCCCCCCCCCAAGGAAAACAACATAACGTGAAAAACTGTACCATGCAAATGCAGCAACATGAATTGCCTAGTTCTCTGCAACATCAGTTTAGATCTGAATGTTTTGGAAGGGTAGACATAATAAACAATTTTTAAACATTACTCTAATTCCCTTAAAAAGTTAATGAAACACATTTTACATCAGTATGCATTTTTTGAACAGTAAGAAGCATAAAACTCTAATGACACTCATTACTGATTGTAATTGTGAGTGATTTATCAGAAAATCAAAAATATTAGGGAAAGAAAAAAATATTTGAAAGAAAATCAGGGACATTCTGCAAAAATAGGGACCTTTGAGAGGTATATGTAGCACTCAAATGTTCTAAATGTTGTTATAACTATGACCATATCTCAAAATAAGATTTTAAGAATTTGTAGTTTTAATGACTGAGATAATTACAACCACATATCCTTAATTTCTTAAGCTGAGGCTTCTTCATTTTCAGACAGTTTAGTGTGGTTTGACATTGCCATAATATCCATTGTCCCAACAAGCAAAACAATTAAAGACTCTCCAGCCATAGTCAACTCTCTTCAAAATATGTATCACTAGACTACCTCTCATAAAGTGGAACAAATGGTCAAAATGTGGAACATTTACTATCAACTAAGGAAGGAGCTCACTGCATGGTTAATGTAGATCTGTGTGTGATATACCTTTAAGAAGCTGTCCATTGAGTCAGCACATGCATATAAATACTAAGCATGTGCAAGCAAGAGTGCCATTTTGAGTGAGCAGCCAGACTGCGAGCATGCAAGTATGTAGTCAGTTTTCTAATGTTCCTGCCATTCATCCTGATGTATTTGTATACAATAAACTGCTTAAACGAACACACAAGCCTCAATGTCGCCTTAATGCACATAAGAAGAGCGACAATTAAAATGTTACTTTATACTTGATTTGCAACATACCTAGTTCTTCAACCATTAGAGATTCCCAGAATAAACAATTAAAGTTGTAAAAGTCCAAAGACCCAAACAGTTGTGTCCCCACTATAACAACTTATCAAGGCTCCTCAATTCACATTTTTCATTGGTCAAATTGTCTCTTTAGTGATATTTCAGTACTCAGTGAAATTAGTGGTCTCTGCTTTGAAAAGATTTGAAGACTGCATAAACTACGTGACTGCTGGTGATTCCCTGCTGTGTCAGAAAACGTATGTTTTGTCTGGGACCATTTACAGCTATTTTCTGATACCTGTTCCATTTTGTTTTCTTTTTTAAGAAATCTACTTGGCCTGGTGATTTGTTCTGTGAGGTGGACCCACATTATCTAGGCTGCTCATTTCAAACATTTTTTCATTGGTTACATTATCTTTGTAGTGATTCTCCATCTTTCTCTGAAAATATTTGAACCCTGCAGAAAATAAAGCACTATTGGTGATTCCCTGCTGGTTGGTAAAACTTATGTTTTTCGTCTGTGATCTTTTAGAGCTGCTTTGTGATACCTGTTCCATTTTGTTTTCTGTTTTAAGAAATCTGTCTGGTTTGGTGTGTGTGTTCTATGTGAGAGGTGGACACACATTATCTAGGTTTCTCATTTCACATGCTCTTTTCATTTGTTAAATTTACTCTTGAGTAATATTTAAACTATGAGTGAAATTCTTGGTCTTTGTCTGAAAACATTTGAAGCCTGCATAGACTAAAGCACTGCTATTGATTTTCTGTTGAGTGCAAGACCTATATTTTTGTCTGTGATCTTTTACAGCTGCTTAGAGCTGTTTTCTGATACCTGCTCAATTTTGTTTTCTGTTTTAAGAAATTTGCTTTGCCTGGTGTTTTTATTCTAAGTGAGAGGTGGACACAAATTATCAAGGCTGCTCATTTCACATACTTTTTTCAGTGGTTAATTTGTCTATTCAGTGATTAATTCTGGGCCTCTCTCTTTGTCTGAAAATATTTGAAGCTTGCATGAACGAAAGCATTGCTGGTGATTCCCTGCTGGGTGTGAAAACCTGTGTTTTTTGCCTGTGACCTTTTTCAAACTGCTTTCTGATGCCTGCTCTATTGTGCTTGTTTTAAAAACTCTGCTTGGCCTGGTCTTTTTGTTCTATATGAGTGGTGGACACAAATTTTCTACACTGCTCATTTCATGGTTTTTTTTTCATTGGTTAAATTATCTCGAGTGATACTTAGATACTCTGCAAAATTCTGGGTCTCTGTCTTTGGAAAGATTCAAAGCCTGCATAAACTAAAACACTGGTGATGATTCCCTGCTGGGTAAGAAAACATATTTTTCTCTGTGACCATTTAGATTTGCTTTCTGCTATGTGCTCCATTTTGTTTTTTGTTTTAAGAAATCTGCTTAGCTTGGTGTTTTTGTTCTATGTTAGAGATGAACACAAATTATCAAGGCTTCTCATTTCATATGTTTTTTTCAATGGTTAAATTGTCTCTTGAGTGATATTAAAGTACTTAGTGAAATTCTGGGCCTCTTTCTTTGAAAAGATTTGAAGCATGCATAAACTAAAGGACTGCTGGTGATTCCCTGCTGGGTACGAAACCTATATTTTTTGTCTTGGACCATTTAAGCTGCTTTCTCATACCTGCTCCATTTTTTTTTGTTTTGTTTTTAAAAACCTGCTTGGCCTGGTGTTTTGTTCTACTTTAGAGGTGGACACAAACAATATAGGCTGCTCATTTCACGTTTTTTTTCCACTGGTTAAATTGTCTGTTGTGTGATGCTTAAATACTCAGTGAAATTTTGATCCCTGTCTTTGTCTGAAGATATTTGAAGCCTGCATAATGTAAAGCACTGCTGGTGATTCCCCGTTGGGTAAGGAAACCTATATTTTTGTCTGTGACCTTTTACAGCTGCTTTCTGATACCTGTGTGACACTGCACTGTGTAGTCACTGAGACATGGTTCAAGTGAGGAAATGAAAGCACTTAATCAACTTTCATTAAACCATGGAATTTATTAATTATCGTGGGGTGTTTCCTTTATTGGCTCCATTGTTGCCAGTCTGGGTGATTTTGGTTTTCAGTTTATTTCACCTCAGCCATACCAACCCCCCACCCCCCCCAAAAAAAAAAACATCATCACTTCCAGTCAGCATCAAGCAAATGAACAATACAGGTAAGAGCAGCTTTGCAAATCTTGAATACCATACCATGCAGAACATCAATTTGAAAAAGAATCAAATAATCTCAGCCATAGTCAACCTTCCACCTTCAAAATGTAGAACACTACACTATCTTACACAATATGTAACAGTGGGTAAAAGTGACATATTTACTAAAGACTAGGAAGGATGCTCACACAATGTTTAAAGTGCAGACTTTAGACTTATAAAAGTTCTTTGATACCCCCAGTCTCTATTTGCTTGTCAGACACTCAGTGTTACACAGTAAAAACTTAATTTTACATTGTTTATCAGACAAAAAAAGTTATACAGCAGTTGTAATATATTGTGTTTTACCGGACACCCTGCTCTGCAAACATTAGAGACTTTACAGTAAGTTGAAAAAAGTTCAGAACCCCTACACACACACAAATCATTCTAACATTTTCTCTTAGAATCCCTTGTTACAAATTCTGAGTGACAAACATATTTAGCCTTTCTTCCCATTTTCTTTATTACTACTTAATTCTACCCATCTTAAATATTGTGCCCCATCTCAAAGGAATCTTTTCCTTATTTACAATCATTTGCTCTGCCAGCATTTCTGATGAAGTACTCTATAGGGATTTTTTTTTAAACTCTGCCAACTCATTACACTCAAAAAAACATGTTACCGGGGGCGTGGCCAAGGATGAACACAGGATAGCAGCAGATTTCTTCAGCTCCACCAATTTCATTACACTGACAGGAATTAATTACTTAAAGAATTAATTTTTGAAGTAATTTTCTTTCTAAATATGTTTGTTTTATATAGTTCTTGAACTATATCTAAAAAAGAAAGGAAATCTTAACAATATTCCTGTCAGAAATCACTTTGGAAATTTTCCTGTCAGTTTATCAGTCTGAAATGAGTTCCAGTAAGACAAATTCTCAAGACTCCAGCATCAAGAAAGAACTTCAGTCTCTGATAATTATAATCCAGCAACTTACTGCTAAAATGGATAAAATGGATACTAAAATAGACACCTTCATAGAAAAAACTACAAAACAAATAAACTTGTTACATATAGACCTGCAACAACAGAAGATCCAGATGACAGGCATAGAAGAAGCTGTGAATGACATGGAAAATAGAATCCAAGAAGAGGAAATCAACATTGAGTTTCTGCTGAAACAAAATACACATTTACAAACAAAGCTGGATGACCTGGAAAACAGATCTAGGCGCAATAACATTAGGATTTTTGGACTGCCAGAAAATATTGAAGGTAACAATATTACTTCTTTTTTAACAACATGGCTCCCTAAAACTTTAGACTTACCAGAAGCATTCTCTTTTGGTATCGAAAGAGCACATAGATCTATAGCTAATACTAACTCTAACAAAAAATATCCTAGATCAGTTATAGTTAGATTTCTATCAGCTTTTGATAAAGAGATGGTTCTTAAATCTGCTTGGGCTAAAGCTCCTGTTAAGATTTATGAGACAACTGTGCATTTTGACAATGACTATTCTTCCATGGTAAAAGCTAAAAGAAAAGTTTTTCTGCCACTAATAAGGGAGCTTAAAAAAGCACAGTTTAAAACATACCTTCTGTTTCCTGCCAAGCTTAAAATCTTCCTTCCTGATGGTCCTAGGGTTTTCGATGACTTAGACTCTGCTTTACTGTTTGTCAAAGAAAATAGGATTTTGGATAAAATAGAGGAAATGGAATGGGCTAGTCCTTCATTAAAGAGACTGGCAACTGAAACTAAGTGGAAGACTTCAGAGAAGAAGAAGAGACTAAAAAACAAATGATTTGTTCTATGTTTTTTTTCTCTCTCTCATCATTTTAGTTCCTTATTAATCTTTTTAAATATAGTTCCTGCATTTCCAGAAAGCCACAAATATTTTGAAAAAGATTTAATCAAAGTTATTCTCTATGTGCAAAGAAATGTTTTGTTTCATAACCAGTCAAAATATCTGAAGATTTAATGGCAAGCTATGATTCAATTTGTTTCTCTTTCTGAAAAGAAGTAAGGTCAGTAATTTGATACATTTTTTTCTTTATCTTTTTTTTTTCTTCTCCTTTTCTTATTTTCTTTGTTTAAACAATGACATTCTATTTAGATTATGTAGTGGGTAAAGGGTGGGGGAGGGCAGGGAGAGAAGAGTAATGAAAATATGATTAATAGAATAATAACATATTTATTCCTTGTAAAAGTTTATATGTTCTTCAAATGCTATTCCTAATTATACTTTCTTGATTATACTGCTTATGCTTGTTTGTAAATAATCTGTCATGCTCTAACTAATAATAATTAGAACTAAATAATAGTAAATAATATGTTTTATTTTTAACTCTATTAATATAAACAGTAAGTAATATTCCATTGTATATACTTCTTATAGCTTTCTCTTACATTTTTTTTATTTCTGCCTTACACCCTTTTATTTTCTACTCTCTTTTTCTTTTCTTTATTAATATATAGAAATGCTTTTGATTATATAGACACAGTAAATAATAAGATTTGCATAAAAATTGAGTTGGGACAAAATATTGAGTTTTATTACTTATTAATAATTTTGGGCTTAATTTCACTTACATAGAGGCTGTAATAACCTGTAAAATACATTGTGAAGGTTTTGTCATGTTTAGATGCATTTACACTGCTAAATGAATGTTTGTCACTAGTTTTAATAAGTTTCCGCCAAAATGTTAAGGAGATAATCTGGGATGTGGGCTGTCTCATGCACAGTGTCCATGAGCTACTTCAAAAGCTTCAACTCTCAGAATTCTCACAGAGAAGCTGAAAGCAGTTAGTCTAACCTTTGACCTAAATATCACACTGACACATCACAGATTCAGGAAGAATACTCTACCAGGAACTGAAATGATGCAAATGCGACTATGTGAAGGAAAATGAACTCTTTAACATCTAAATGTGAGTTATTTTATATAATTGCTTAAATATCTATGTTATAATTCATAAAATATGTCAGTTATAATGAGTTTAAATGATGCAGTTTCTTGTAGTAAGTAAATGTCTTATTTTAGAAGGCATAGAAAATGAAACATTTATTTAAGTGTTTTGAAAATCTACTTAACAGCAGCATAATAATCTGTGTTAAAACTTATGTTCCAAACATATACATTACTATAACTCATTTAATTCATCTGATTGACAAGCATAAATAATTTTATAACTCTATTCTGGAAGAAATTGTCATGTGATATATTTTAAAGCAGTAGGATAGCATGGTTGTAAAATCTGGCTACTAAAATGTGTTTGCTGTGCATTATTTTGTATAAAGCAGACAGATTTATTGTAGGGACAGCAAGTAGGATAGTGCTCAACAAGGACACAACTCAGTGAGATCAGATATATATACATATGTGTGTGTGTGTGTGTGTGTGTGTGTATGTGTGTGTGTGATGGCTTCTTTTTTTTTTTTTTTTTTTTTTTTAATAATGCAAGTGTTTCTGAGAATTTGCATAACTATGCAGTATGATTTATAACAATTTCTATGAATACAATATTTTATTCTATTGACAATAATGAGTTTGAGTAAATGCTCATATACAAGCAATTCAAGGTTTTTTTTGGAAGCTGTTAATTGCATTTACACGACAGAAAATAGATGCATCTTAATATATGTAATGTCTGAATCCTATTAGCCAAAGTTTTTGATTTAAATGAATGTTAGAACTTATTTTTCTCTCCTCTTGATTTCTAACATCAAGATTATTTGAATGCTATTTGAATACAAGTGTTTTATATTACATAGATGTATATAGTAGTATGAACAGTTTTTTTTAAAAAAAAAAGTTTATTTTAGTTTATATGATGCTGTTTTACCAAATGTGTAGTCTTGTCTTGCTAGATAATTGAATTGAAAACTGTTAACCTCAGTTAAATATAACTAGTATTAAATTGATAAGGTGGTAGCTGAGGTACTGCTGCTTAGGGTAGGGGTTAACTTGAGTGGTAAATACTACTCTAAGTTGGAGTTTATAACTCCAGGCTGGATGCAAGGTTTAATCCTTACATTATTTTCACTTGTTCATTGTTATTTGTATATAGTTTTGACATCCACAATATATTTTGTACACTCATTGTCACTACAAATAAAATTGAATCCTATACAAAATCCCATAAGAGATTCAATAAATACAGCTATATTTAAAGGTACACCTAAAGGAGGAGATGTAACATTATCTATCTTGTTATTTGTTATTTTGATCATAAGATTCTTGAGTTTTAAAAATGCCAAATGACATCTTTAAAAGGAATTTATTTAAACATTAATGGATTGAATAATCCGTGTAAAAGGGCAAGCCTAATAAGATACATTAATTTACATAAGGCCAACTTAGTCTTCCTGCAAGAAACCCATCTCTTGATAAAAGATATTGATAAACTAGCCACAAACAAATATACAGTATTGGTTAGTTCAGAGCACACTCAGAAAAAAAGAGGAGTGGCTATTTTATGGAATAAAAGTATGCCCATTCCTAAAACCATTAAGTCTTATCAGGATGACAAAGGAATGTTTTGTATGGTTACAATACAAATTAATGGGAAGACTTACACTTTAATTAATGTATATTGGATACCTGGAATTGGTATTAATACAGTGAAACATCATCTTGATAAGATCATATCATTCTCTATAGGGGATATTATTTTAGCTGGTGACTTTGTATACTACATGAAAGTGATACTACCACTATAGGGAAAAGAAGAATTACATCTAATGCAAAACATTTAAATGGTTTTGCTAATTCTTATCATTTGAATGATATTAATAATCAGATAGATTCAAAATCATTACCATACACCTTTTTTTCTAACAGATACAAAACTTATTCAAAAATAGATAGGGTCTTTATTTCTAAACAGATGGTAACAGATTTAATTAATTCCAAAATCATTTCATGTCCTATATCTGATCATAATTCAATTGTTTTTGAATTCATGATAAAAATACTCATAATGTTCAGATCAAAAGGATACCAGCATACTTAACTCAACTAAAAGACTATAAAGAATATATACTTTCAGAAGTAAAACATTTTTTAGACATAAATAATACTCCTGAAGTCTCCATTGTTTATGTTTGGGATGCCTTAAAATCATATCTATATGGACAAAGTATCAGATGGTATAATAATAAAAGGAAATCTTGGGATAAGGAATTGTTAGATATTCAAAGTAAATTAGACTCTTATAAACATAATAATAAAGAAAATATTATGGACAAGAAAGTTATTGAAGAAATAAACAAACTAAATGAGAAATACAAAGAAATTTTAACTCATAAAGTTAAAATAACTTTAGAGAAATACAAGTTTTTGTCTTATTCAATAGACTTAAAAATAAAACAAAAAGGTTGAATAAACAAAACCATATCAAAGAAATCTTTTCTCTAAGGAAAAAGAAGAATGTTTCTAGTATACCAGAAATACTAGATGAATTTAGAAATCACTTTCACAAAATTAACCATAATAACATTAACATGGAACCTAAAGATAAAATAAAGGAGTTTATAACCACAAACATGAATAAAAAGCTTAATAAACAACAGATTAAACTATTGGACAAAAGTATTTCATATACAGAAGTTATTACACAAATAAATAAGCTTAAATCAAACAAATCACCGGGTAATGATGGTATTATACCAGAGATATATAAAATCCTTTCTAAAAGTACATATTCATTAATACATAAGGTTTTTATTTTGGCCCAAACTGAGTTAATATCCCCTCCATCTTGGCAATATACATTTATTTCGCCAATTTTAAAACCTAATAAAGATCCAACTAGATGTTCTTCATATCGACCCATCTCATTACTTAATGTTGATTATAAAATGTTTATGAGTATTTTTGCTGATAGATTGAAGACAATCATTCCCGTCATTATAGATATAGATCAGACAGGCTTCATTGTAAATAGAAATACTTTTGATAATATAAGAAGAACTTTAACATTAATTGATTTTGCAAATAGGAAAAAGAAAGATTTGACACTTATTAGTCTTGATATAAGTTCAGCATTTGATTCAGTAAGTTGGGACTATCTGTTTACCTTACTGAAGTGCACAAACTTCTCTGATGCATTTGTAAATCTAATTGAGCATTTATACAAAGGAACGCTGGCTTATATTAAGGTAGGAACATATGTTTCACAAAAATACCCATTCTTAAAGGTACAAAACAAGGATGTCCACTTTCTCCACTATTATTCACTTTAGTAATGGAGCCTTGGGCTAATTTGATCAGAAACAGTACTGACATAGAGAGTTTTGAAATAGATGAAAATACAACATCCAAAATTCAACTTTTTGCAGATGATGTTCTAATTACATCAGCAGGATCTAATTCTTCTATGCAGTCTCTATTTGATAAAATAATGAATTTTAAAAGTATTTCTGGTTTAATATTCAATGAAGAAAAAACTAAAATACTACCTATATATACACGAAAAAATATTCTCATTAGTGATTTTACTAAATATGTACCCAATTCAAGTCAGATAACTTATTTAAGTATAATACTATCTAAAGATATTAAATCTATTATATATAATAATTATAATACCTGTTTTCTTAATATACAAAATCTTTTAATACCTGGAATAATATGTTTTTACTATGGAGGAGAGACTTACAATTATTAAAATGATAATATTCCCCAAGATTTTATACTTAATACAATCAATAATACTTCCACCTACAAAATAATTATCAAGAAACTGAATACACTAATGTTAAATTTCCTATGGGCACCTAATAGACCTAGGATTGCATTAAAGAAACATACTAATAGCTGGTCTCAAGGGGTATTTCTTTTCCAGACTTTAATTTATATACTATCTCTTCTATTGTAAAAGTTATTACTTTATTAATAGATCAGTCATATGTCACAAAATGGAAAGATTATTGGGAGCTAATTAGTATGCACTTCATGAAAATCTCCTTAACACATAAAAATATGATTGTAAATAACTCCATGTTATGGTTACTAAAGGAATTTTGTACTTCACTTATTACACCTAAACATATGGTTTGTTACCCATTAAATATTATTATTAGCTATCGTAACTTTATATTCATGCACCCTAAGTATAGGGAATGGAATTTTATTGTATTCCCTATAATGTATACTCAGGGTATGCTTTTGTCATCTACTTCTGAAGGAACTCATTTAGCTATAGATAATGATCTAAAGTACTGGTATCAGTTGATATCTGATAATAAAGTTAAAAATCTAGATTTCTTAAAACAAGAATTTGATCTAAGGGAAACTTGCTGGTTAGAGGTTCAGACCTTTAGACTCATCTCATTAATAAAATAGATCTAATGTCTATAACAGTTAAAGAATCTATTCCAACACTGATTGATTACTTGATATTAAATTTACAATATAAAGTTTCTGATAAAGGTAAACTTTCATACATACATAAAATTATCAGACAAGAAACATTTTACACTGTAGATTCATACTGGAATTATTTCACTTCTATTAATGGGGACCCACCAAATCAACAAGATAAACAATATATATTGGAATCTGCTTATAGAACTACGTCTTCCATTGTCTGGAGACTTTATACATGGAAATTTTTACATAGATCTTTTTATGCACCTTTGATGATGAATAAAATAAATAATAAAGATAATTTATGTAAGAGATGTAATGTAGAAATTAATGCTGACTGGGCTCATATGTTTTATGACTGTATAAAATTGAAAGAATACTGGAAGTCAATTAATGAATTTTTGCAGGCTCTTTTTACAGATAATTTCATTATTTCTAAATCTCTTATATTATTCAACACACCTGTACCTCAATGTGTTAAAAAGGTTAAGCTTCCCTTGTTATGGTCTATTCTAGCAGTGGCTAGGAAAATAATAACTAGAAATTGGATTTCAGATACACCTCCTTCGTTCAATGAATTTAAAAATGTTATGAATATAATGTGCCATATGGAAATAAACACAATTAGGACGAGAACAACTAGAAAAACATCTTATTATATTGTATGGGATAATTTACAAAATTTGTTAAAAAAATTCTAATTTCAATAGCACGGTATTTTAGTTTAATTAATTGATCTGATTGTAGTGGATGTCTTTGTAAATACTTTAGTTGTTTTGTTGAATATTATAATAATACCTATTTTTAATTACTTGTATAAAATTGTTATGATATTTCTCTTATATGTTAAAACAATAAACCTGTTTTGAAAAAAAAAAAAAAAAACATGTTACCAGTTACCTCTCTTGTTCCTGTCACACCTCCAGGATTTCCTCTCCACCTCAGGAAAATTTTTCTTGAGTCTGGTTGAGAGATAAAAATACCTATGTAACATACCTCTCAACTGTACAGATTTTCACAGAATGCCCAGATTTTTGCCTCATATTTTGGTTTGTTCCTCCTAAAATATGTGCTTTTCTGGCAAATAGCTGAGGATTGAAGTCATTAACAAATGACAAACATTTATGTTTAAGACTCCACCTCCTTCAGAAAATTCATGCTAATGCAAAATCCATTATTCTATTAACTTTCTAAGTTTATAAGAGCAATATTTAAAATCTGTCCCTATTTTTGGTCCCTTGTCCCCCATCATTTTAGGCTTTGTCCAGATTGTTTGCTCTAAGAGATTGAGAGGCATGCTATGTAAACTCTTCCAAGCAAAGATCCTAAGACTTCTGAACCTTGCTGCACATTTGTTAACTATATTGATGTAATTCCATTGTTCCTTTGTAAATTGCCTTTCCAGTATCTTTTCCCAATCCTTTATAACCTCTTCTGATTGATTCTTATAGTTGGCATGCACATGAGCATGTGTGCACACAAGCCCCACACACATCTACCCCCACCCACTCACCCATCAGTTACAGCCACTTACGACTATACACTACAGGTATTTGTTTGAGATCATGTCAATGAATAAATTCATAAATAATGGCACAAAATATATTGCAGCTTGCTGAAGTCAGGACCATAGAGTGCAACTGCCCTCTGCCCCCTCATTTTCTTAGAGCAAAAATGAGAAACAAGGAAAAAATCAGGAAACGCTTTTATATTTTTCTCCTATATACTTGAAAGGTTAACAGAATAAACCCACTTTGCATTATGAAACATTTTCTGAAGGATACAAAATCTAAAACTCAAATACCTGTCATTATTTAGTGATTGTAGTTTGCAACAATTTGCCAGAAGCCACACATTTTACAAGGAACAGACCAAAATATCTGTACATTTCTTTAAGAATTCTAGACAAATCCAAAACTAATGGGGTACTAAAGGGACAAATTTTTAATATTTTTTTTCTATTTGATAACCAGATAAAACTAATGAGCAATGTGTCCTTTATTGAAGGTGACCTAGGAGCACTGTCTGGCTAAGTGACTTGCTGAAAATCACAAAATATGCAAATGGAAGTCAAAGGATTAAAATCCCGTACCTTTAACTACAGGAAGTAATTAATTAAAATAAGTGCAATTCAGCTCCAAAATATTTTAAATGTCAACCGAATAATAAGTTTCATACTTAATTTTGAAAAAAAAAATACTGTCAGTTTCTCATGGACATTTAGTTGCTAATGACATATTTACAAGTATAAACAAATTTGTTATAAAATCAGGTGTAACAGTGCTGGTGATTTTTTACTTTATTTTTTCTTTCCCTGCTGCAGGACCAGCCTGATGGCTGCTCTACCTGC